>NW_004949213.1:790806-812999 GCF_000317375.1 Microtus ochrogaster | reverse complement strand
CTGGGGGATTCTAAGGAAGAACATCCTGAGGCTAGGTTGAGAATCCCCAAGAATGCACAAGCACCCTCAGAGAAAGACAGATGGATCCCTAAAGCTAGAGAGACAAGATACCTCATTTTCACCCACTCAGAAAAATAAACAAGTGTTGCCGCTATTATTTTCTCTTATTCTCATAGATGGTAAGATTGGTAACCAGGGAGGTAGGATCCGCGAGGGCACAAGACACTATCACCCTCACCAAGACATCCTCTGTAACGCGCTGGGCCAGGCCTGGAGCCCACCGGATTGAGCACGTGGTTCGCCACCTCAGAGCCACAGCTGGCTGATGATCTGGTTCCCCTCAAGCAGCCTCAGACTCCAACAGGGACATCTCCAGGAAGTGGCGCTGAGAATCACCTAAGGGGAGGTGTGGGAGACACTATACAAGGCCTCTACAGGCTACTAAGTTCATTGATGTGGGCCACGCCCCTACCCTTGAGCACCTAGGAGCAGCCAGCGGCCTACTGCAGAGCAGTGAGTCTAGATGGTACAGACAGAAATCCAAGATGCTGTGGTTCTCTGCATGCAGAAGCTCCACCCAAGGGGAGGAGCCCGCACTCAGCAGACAGAGTGAGGACTGTGTTTACAAGGGAAAGGTGTTGGGGAAGCCTTGGACATCCTGCTCTGGAGTGTTTGAGATGGATGTGGTCCAATTTCCAGACTTCAATTTCCTGGTCTGTAAAATGGGACCGTTGGCTTAAATCCGCAAGTTGTGGATAAAACCTGCTTCAGTATTCAAATGACCTGGTTTAGCACAATTGATTTACTGGCTCTTCATTTAAATGCTTTGCCTAGATTTTGTTTAGGTTTTGTTTTTTGAGACAGGGTTTCACTGTGTAACTTTGGTGTCTGTCCTGGACCTAGCTCTTGTAGACAAGCTGGCCTCGAACTCACAGAGATCTGCCTGCCTCTGCCTCCTGAGTGCTGGGATTAAAGGCATGCGCCACCACCACCTGGCGCTTTGCCTATTTTTGTAGTATTTATTTTGTGTGTGTGGGTGCTCTGAGTGTGTATCTGTGTACCGCATGTGTGCCTGGTGCCCATGAAGGCCACAAAAGAATATTGGATCCTCTTGAAATGGAATTACAGACAGTTGTTACTGTCTATACTGGGAATAGAACTCAGGTCCTCTAGAAGAGTTGCTTTTAACCAATAAACTACCTCTCTCCAGCCAGGATAGTCCCCTTTTAAAAGACAGGTCTTCATGTAACCCAGGCTGGTCTCGAAATCCCAGTCCTCCTACCTCAGCCTCTCAAGTGCTGAGATTCCAAGAGTGAGCGACAACAGCTGGCATCTACCTTCATTCTTTATCCACGGACCAGAGATGGTGTCTGCCGCACCAGGCAGTTCTGTCGAAGCACCGAGTAAGACAGCAGTCCACTATACCTACGGTGGACCACTTGAGTTCTGTCTGCAGACGCAAGGCAGATGCCAGCCCTGCTCTGTGCCTCTTCTGTTAAAGAGACACATTAGTCCCTGCCGCATACAGACTTCTTGTAGGGGCTATAACATGCTCGGCATAGTGCCTGAAGCAAACCCGGAAGGACCTCAGCCAACACACGGGCCACGGCCAGCAGCTGCAGGTGATGAATGCACACTCAGCCAGAGCACAGGTAACACTCCTGCTAAATGTGTCCCCCTCCTGGGGGTGGCACAGGTCACCACCAGTGTCCCTGGCAGGGACCCAGGCCCAGCCTCCTCCGTCCCCATACATACATGTACCTGAACCAGTCAGTTCACTAATGCTCCCAAGACACCTTGCAAGGCAGGGTCCTTCCAGACAGTGCGCGGTACGCTTAGAGATGAGCAAGGAGATCTTCAATTGGCACACCCGTGCCTCAGTTTCTCTTCTGAACTCCAGCCTCCCGCAGCAAGTTGACATAGCGCCCAGATAGCCCCCAACTGCTGTCTCTTCTGAGTCTCACCTAGATTTAGAAACCAGGCCTTTTTGCTGCATCGTTTCCCTAATTCTCTTTCCAGTGTGGAGACACCATGGCCACCTGACCTCCTAGCATCTATCTCCCTCTGGGTTTTCAGACTTCATTCTCAGCAACCAAGCCTGGGTTTGTCACCCTCCGAGTTCTTCAAGGGTTCTATCAAAGGCAGATCCAACCAGGAAACTTCTCGCTTAAAACCTCAAGATTCCTCCCAATCTTCCCAGCTCCCTGCCTTTTCTTTTGTCCAAATCAGTTATAATCTGCCCGATACTCCTTCCTCCCCTCCTCCCCTTTCTCTTCCATCCTTTGCCGGCTTTTGAGTTCAGAGGGCAACTGAAAGACCCCCACACACTTTCTTTTATTCCGCATGGGTTCTGGAATTCAATTCAGCTGTCCGGCTTTAGGGCAAGCGCCTTTACAGGATGTCATCTCGCTGGCCCCACGTGGGTTTATTGCAGGCAGAAGCTCTGTGAGTTCAAGGCCAGCCTGGTCTACAAAAGGAGTTCCAGGACAGCCAGGGCTGTTACGCAGAGAAACCTTGTCTTGGGAAAAGGAAGGAAGGAAATCATATGGTTATTTGGGAGCTGCCGGCTGGGATAGAAAAGTGCTGGAGGCACAGAACATCAGCCTCAACTCTACCAGTGAGGGCCTGGAATGTGACTCAGCCTTGGAGTGCTTGCCAGGCATGCATGCTTTGGGGTCCCAGGCCTGGCTGCACTGAATGATGACGACGATGTCAGATGAGCAATTGTGGAGCACTAATGCAAGGATCTATGAAATATTAGAGGAAGAGACGGGCGATGGTGACGCACGCCTTTAATCCCAGCACTCGGGAGGCAGAGGCAGGCGGATCTCTGTGAGTTCGAGACCAGCCTGGTCTACAAGAGCTAGTTCCAGGACAGGCTCCAAAGCCACAGAGAAACCCTGTCTCGAAAAAAACCAAAAAAAAAAAAATATTAGAGGAAGGATCGCCAACACCCAGGACCGTGAGAAACGGCATTCTGAGTCACGGCTACTGTACTGGTAAATGGATGAACTGAAAGAGAAATGGCGTAGGCTGTTAATCCCAGCAATTACTACACAGTGAGTTCAAAACTAGCTTGAATTACATAATACCCTGTCTTTAAAAAAATCAAAATAGGGATGGAGAGAAGAAGAGGGAGCTGGTTCTGGGCTCATCTGACCCTTGCCTTGCTCACAATGATTTCAGTGAAGATGTCACTTTCCAGGCCCAACCTAGTTAGCACCTCTTCCAGCCCTGGTGGAGCACTCAGGCCCAGGGAGCTTTTGCCAGTGTCCTGGGGAGGTAATGGTGCCAGCACACTTCGAGGCTCTAGGTCAAAGGAGACAGAAGAATCCTGAAAAGTAGAGGCTTGGAGGTTAGTGTTTGGAACGAGGTCCCAGGTGGGCCTTGGCTCTCACCAGCATCCTGCCAGTGAAGTCAGGAGCTGACCTCCAGTGGGAGCGGGGGCTTCAAATGCTCCAGAGTGCAAGGTTTTCCAGAACAGGTGCGTCATTGAGGTGACTGATAGCAGGCCATCTCCACCTCTTCCAAAGCCTGTCTTTCCTCCGTCTAATATGGGTTGTTTCCAGTGCAGCGTGCAGACTGTTCCTGAAGGTAAGACTGTAAGCTCCAGAGGGGACTCACGTGCACTGCCTTGTGTGTGTGTGTGTGTGTGTGTGTGTGTGTGTTGAGGGGACTCACATGAACTGCCCTGTATGTGCTTGTGTGTTGTGGACAAGTCAGCAATCATCCTGCTGCAGCTGCTTGTCTTTCCTGCCCTGACAGTTTGTTTCCAACATCAGCCCAGGATTGGGGGAGGGGGTGCTGTGTACACCAGGTCATAGTCTGTTTAAGAATCTCAGGGCTTGCTGGGGGGGGAGGGGGGTTCGTCTTCCTTGAGGTTAAGGCCCAGGACACCCGAGAGTTAACGTTCCTCTACTACACACTTGGGGCTCATCTTCTCTAGTCCCACTGGACCCACACTTTCCCCCGCCCCCACCCCCACCTGCGACACAGATTTCTATCTACCCCAAGGCTTCTGCACAAGCCGCCTCCCCTTCCTTTGGAGATCACCCCCCCCCAAAAAAATAAACAGTTGGTTTTTGTTTGTTTGATGGCTTTTGAGAAAAGATCTCATGCAGCTCAGGCCGACTTTGAACTCCATTATATAGGCAAGGATGGACTTAAATTCCTGAGATCATGCCAGGCTTCTAAACCTCTTCTAAGATAAGGAGCCCAGGACAGTGGTCACCGGCTCAGGCGCTAAGAGTGTTTGCTGCTCTTTCTGAGGCCCTGAGTTAGGCTCCCAGCACCTGGCCCACCAACTCTGGGGGACCTGCCACTCTCTTCATGCCTCTGAAGACAGCCCCTTGCCTCAGACACATAAATGTAAAAAAAGAATCTTTTTAAAAAGACACTGACTCCCTTATCTCCATGGAAACCACCATCCTACCCCAATTCTCTGCACTTACTCTCTTCTAAGCGCTTTATTTTCTATACAGTGGCTCACCAGGCATGGGGACACACACCTTTATTTTCTGTACAGTGGCTCACCAGGCATGGGGACACACACCTTTGATCCCAGCACTTGGGAGGCACATGTGGGTCTTTGAATTTGAGGCCAGCTTGATCTATACAGTGAATTCCAGGACAGCCAGAGCTGTGTATAGGCCCTGCCTCAACAACAAAAGACGTGCAGTGAGCATGCTTTAACCCAGCACACAGGAGGCAAGGCAGCCCCATGACTATGAGGTCAACCTGGTCTACAGAGTAAATTCCAAGTCAGGCAGAGATATACAGTCAGATCCTGTCTCAAAACATAACAAAAACAAATAACAGGTAATACAGAACTCAATATTTTTTTTCTTTTTATGTGCATTGGTGTTTTACCTACATGTATGACTGTGTAAGGGTATTAGATCTTGGAGTCACAGTTGTGAGCTGCCATGTGGGTGCTGGGAATTGGACCCAGGTCTCCAGGAAGAGCAGCAAGTTCTCTTAACCACTGAGCCATTTCTCTAGCACCCCTCACCCCTTTTCTTGTTTTTTCAAGACAGGATTTTTCTGTGTTGCCCAGGCTGACCTGGAACTCATTCTGGAGACCAGGTTGGCCTCGAACTCCCTCCCGAGTGCTAGGATTAAAGCCATGCTCCACTACTGCCTGGCTGTAAGGTTTTCATGAGCACTGGTGAGTGCATGTACTTACTGCACACCATGTGTGGACTTGGTGCCTGCAAAGGTCAGCAGGCAGCAACCCATCTCCTGGAACTGGTGTACAGATGGTTGTGAGCTGCCAGGGGAGTGCTGGGATCAAACCCAGGTTCTTCGGAGGAGCAGGCATCTCACCGGTTGTTATCACTCCACCCCCAGAGTATGTTTGGAAGATTTCTATGTGTGTGTGCCTACATGTTTATGTGTTTGTCTGACTCTCACCTGTGAAGGTACCAGCAAAGGGAAGATGAGGGCACTGGATCCCCTAGAACTGGAATAGGCAGTTGTTGAGTACTGAAAACCAAACCTGGGCCCTTTGCAGGAGCAGTACCACTAAACTGCCAAGCCCTCTCTCCAGTCCAGAGAGTACTTTGTTGTTTTCTGAAGCAGAGTTTCTCTGTGTAATAGCCCTGACCTTGAACTCACTGAGATGCTCCTGCTTCTGCCTCCCTCCCTCGTGCTGGGATTAAAGGCATGCACCACTGCCACCACCACAAACCCCAGCTCCTAGACTACTTTTTAAAGGTAAGAGCTGACTTGTGACAAAGATTTGATAAAGATCTGTGGAGAGGAACAATGTATCCATAGAAACGTTCCTATCTTGGTGGTAGGACCTTGAGTAAGAGAATGTTCTTGTCTCCCAAAGTGGACGCGTGCTGAACAGAACTGAAGAAGAAATGAACTGGCCAAGTGCTGAAGAATGCAGAACACGGTGCTTTGTCTCATTTTGCAAGGCTGGGAACTGAACTCAGACCCTTGCCCATCCTGGACAAGCCACGGAGCCGCACCCCACCTACATGCAGGTTTTACTTCTGGACTTATAGGAAGCTGTATGCTATGCAATCCCACCTTCCTGGGATTAACCTCTGGAGTGGCACACATGCCAATCAGCACAGATCTGCTATTAGCTAAACTGGCTGGACTCACCCTTCTCCCACGTGGTGGCTCTTCTTGGCTACCAACTTGACTGTGTCTGGGATTAATTAAAACTGAAGCAGCTTGGTACTACCATGTGGGATTTTCTTTTTTGCTTTTTTTGTGTGTGCCTGCATTTTTTTGCAAGACAGAACTTTTGTTGTTTTTTTCAAGACAGGGTTCTGTGTTTAACCCTGGGTGTCCTGAACTTGCTCTGTAGACCATACTGGCCTCAAACTCACAGAGATCCACCTGCCTCTGCCTCCTGAGTGCTGGGATAAAATACGTGCACCACCACTGCTTGGCAAGACAGGATTTCTGTGTAGTCCTGGCTGTCCTAGACTGCTCTCTGTAAACTAGGCTGGCCTCAAAACCTCGAACTCACAGAGATGTGCCTGCCTCTTCCTCTGGAGTGTTGGGATTAAACACATGCGCAACCACCACCCTCACTTATTTTTGGACAGGTTTCTTACTGAACCTTGAACTTGCTGCTTTAGCTGCAATGTCTGGCCAGCAAGCCCCAAAGAACTTGTCTCCATCCCCTCAGTGCTGGGGTCACAAGCCCAGGCCACCGCTGCACCTCCACTTTTTTTTTTAATTTTTTTTGGTTTTTCGAGACAGGGTTTCTCTGCGGCTTTGGAGCCTGTCCTGGAACTAGCTCTGTAGACCAGGCTGGTCTCGAACTCACAGAGATCCACCTGCCTCTGCCTCCCGAGTGCTGGGATTAAAGGCGCGCGCCACCATCGCCCGGCTTGCACCTCCACTTTAAATGACTTTTAAGTGTATGTCCTAGGGTAGTGTCCAGAGGCATCAGATCCCTGGGAGGTAGAGTGACAACAGTTGTGAGCTGCACAGCATGGTTCTGGAAACCCAGTTCCTGTCTTCCGCAAGAGCTCTTAGCCACTGAGCCCTGCCTGGGGTTGAGTTCATCTTCATGCTTGCAGGGCAAGCACTTTACCGACTGGGCCCCTGCGCTGTGGGTTATTTCAAGCAGGTCCGAGAGATGCTCTCAGCTCATCTTACTCCTACTGCCCCAGTCTTGGAATCATGTTCCCTTCCCTCCAACCCCACCGCTGAGGTCTGAGAAGTCTCATTACAGAGTCCAGGCTGGCCTTAACCTTGTAATCCCTCCTGGCCCCAGTTACAGGCATGACCCACCACTCCTGGCCAGAACCACTTTTGAAAGTTTCCCTTCAGATCTGAAACCATTTAGACAAATGAATCACTATACTTTCTGGATGCTAACTTAAATCTTAAACTCACAGGATGTAGGCCATATACCAAAGTACAAACACAGATCCTTATTTTTATTTTTTATTATAGCACTGATGATAGCAGCAAGGAGAAGAAGAAAGCAGAAACCTAAGTTCTTGGTAATGGCAGGCACATGCCTATGCAACCTTATGAAGCAACTGGGGTATGGGCTGCTATATCCCGATTCCTGAGAATGCATTAGTGCAGCTCCAAGTCTCATTTCCCCAGGACCCAGAGGCTGAGGACATCTGCAATACCCTGAAGGTAAGGAGGTGGAGGGACATACCCCAGGCATGGACTCGGCTGGGAGGAATGAGGGATGAGCAGAAGGCAGGGCAAGCGTTCATGGTGCTATCACTGGAGACCCTAGGCCTGTGGGGCCTCATTTCTTCCTGATGTTCATGAACACACGCTGGGGAGAACCAAACCTTGGGGAATGTCTAAGGCTGCTCCAATGAAACGGAGAGTGTTTATTAACTCTTTCCCCCAATCTCTGCAGCACAGGCACATGTAAGAATGTGTGTTCTATGGGGACAGTTGGCTGTGGGTCCCTCACGTGGAGCTGCTCAAAAGCCTGAGGTAGACAGGAATGCATCCCACTGGGAGATGAGTCACACAACGTGACAGAAGAAACTGTTCCATCTGTAACCGAGGGGCTGGAAAATGGGAATAAAAGGTGGTTTTCTTTTTCCTATGCTAGAGAGGGAACCCAGGGACTTCCAAATGCTAGACTCAAGCTCTAACAGCCCAGCTACCCATATTAGAACCACTAGAATGCACTTCTCTACTTATTAAGAAGGGCCCACATCCACTACACGTCTCTCTGCAGTTGGGACAAGCGTTCGAACTGGCCTTGGCTTTCCCCCTGTCCTTTCAAGCTCTCAGCTTTCCATTCCTGCCATGCTCCTGCCTCTACTAAAACCTGGAATAAATTCGTCCGCACCAGACTCTGTGTGGCCTAGTACCTGTGTATGGGAGAGGGAGATGCCCCACGGAGTCCCAGATTCAGTATGGGGATTTCAATAAAGGGTGTGACCGCAAGTGTTGTCAGGACAGGTTTCATGATGGCATTTGGGGACATTAAGGTTTCCTGGTTTCACAGAGAAATGTTCTAGGGCTTGGAGGTTCCTCCTACAGACCACACTGCACACAGGTGTCCTGTTTGTAGACACCAGCTGCCCCAAATCTGGCAGCTTCTAAGGGCCTGAACCCATCCCTACCCAGTCCAAACCACCCTATCGCCTTCCCTCAATAGTCCCCTACCCCCTGCAGCCTGGACCTGCCCATCTACTTCCCCAGCTCCATAGTTCCATGGGCCTCAGAACCAGACAGGCAGATGACGGGTGGTGCCAGGTCCACTAGTACCACAGTACAGGAGTAGGGATTGGTTGGCTAAGGAAATGTGGACTGGGCCCTGGTCTGAAATGAGTGTCTTTATTGCTTGTACCGTACAAATATGAGGAGTAAGGAAAGGCCAGTAGGGATGGGAGAGAACTGTCAGATAAACATACACACATAAAAAGGAAAAAACAGACGACCCCCATACCATCCCTGCCCACCCCCACCCTACTGCCTTTTTGTAACCACCTAGTCTGAGGGGGGGGGAGGTGGGAAAGTAAAACCAGGAAAATTCAATTCTAAACACCCAGAGATATTGGGGATGGGGAAACATGGCCAGAGCAGCAGGTGGACCCCTTGCACCCGCTGTACCCCATGGGATCAAATGCTCAGGCTGGGGTTGAGGCCTGAACCCACTCACACATGTGCTGCATACAGCTGTGGGCACCTGCATCCCAGGAAACTGAGATGCTCACTGCTAGAGCAGGGTGCACACTGGCACCCACGGCACTGACACAGACTCACTCACACATTCAATTTAAGGCTCCAGAACGGGGGCCCTGGAGATGAGGAGGCCCCCATCCCAACGTGTACCAGAGATACCTGTCCCCATCTCTGTCCCCTCTCAGACCTCAGTCAAGTCCAAGGGGCCCAATACTGTCTTGGTGTAAGACGTGTAACAGCCAAGGTTGGCTTCCCTCTGCCCCAGGCAGAAAATGAGCCATCCAAAGGGGATAGGGCTCAGTGGGAGGCAAGGCTGGCTAGAAGGAAGGCCTGGTAAGGCACAGAGCTGTAGGCAGGAGGGCTGGCCCCCAAATGTTCCTCCTGCTCTATCCAGAATCAAGAGAGGAACTTGGGAGAAAGAGGCAGGTTCAGGAGGCAGCTCCTGGTCCTGGTTCCCCCCACCAAGACTCAAGGACTTGGCTCCATTTTCCATGGAGCCAAACCCAGATCCCTCGGCTTCCAAAGGCCTCTGCCTGTCCCTGAACATTATTGCTTTTCTGCCCCAGGTGAGGTGGCAGCAGATAGACTACCCAGATGACAGCATAGAAGGAATCTGGGGTGCTGGGTGGGGCAGGTTTCATCCAGATGTGGCCTCTGATGGCTTGCCCCCAAACCCAGGTGGCCCCATGGCTCCTCACTTCACCCTTCTGGAGGCTGTGGTGATACAACTTCTCTCCATCCTCCCAACAGCCCACCCTTGGGCAGGTCCCCAGCACTCATCTGGAAACAGAGGGAGACTGGAAGAAGCCAGGACCGCCAAGGCTGGGCAAGAACTGAAGTAGAAACTGGGTATGGAAGTGAGGGGAACAGGGAAGGGAACACAAACCAAAAGGCAAAAGAAAGTTTTCTTTAAAAAGCCACCCAGGCAGTGGATGGCGGCCATGCTTGTGTCCTGTGGTGGCAGAGGGCTGCTCACTCTCGGATGCTGGCCGAGTAGGAGAACTGGGGGAAGTGTGTCCGCTGGTCCAGTTCCAGCGAGCCCAGGCTGTCATCTGTGGGGTTGGGTGGAGATGCCGTGGAGATGAGGGCACAGCAGGCGTGCCCACCCCCACCCCACTGGGAAAGTGCCACAGAGAGAGGCGCTGGGATGACAGAAGCCTGAGCCAGCAGTGGCCCACAGCACTAGCACTGAAGGAAAGCAGCTTGCTTCTAGAGAGAGGACTTAGCCTCCTCCCCAGGCTGGGTCTTCTGAATGTCCTCTCCCCATCACCAGGGTCTAGCTCAGACTCGCCGCTGGCCTGTCCCCGCCCATACTCACCTGCAGTTATGGGACTGTCAATAGTCCAGGCACAAAGAACCCTTACATGGGTTCCAATGCCACAGGTGACCCCAGAAGCTCCTACTTTAACCCCAGGTCCCCTCTGCCCACCTACAACCTGTCCTTTCACTCCAAGGTTCTCTCATGATTGATAGCCACAGGCCACTTCTGCCTGGAACGCATCTTGGCTGCCACACTGCCAGGCCAAGTTTCTCCTCAGCCTTCCTGGTTCTGGGAACCCAGGGAAGCTGAGAGCTCAGAGCTGTCCCAGGACTGAGTGCCCAGCCTTGGGGTGGCTTCCAATCAAGAACACAGTCAGCAGAGTGCTCTAGCCCAAACCCCAGAATATACTGTAGGCATAGTCCCTGACGACCCTTACAGCAACAGCAGACCTTGCAAGCAGATCTTAGAGGAGACTGGCCAGACCCAATAAAGGCAGCCAATCAAGGTCCCCCTGGCAAGCAGGACCCAGGGCAGACCCCATCTCTCAGCCACCCAAGGGCAACGGGTCTCAGAAACTCACAGCGGTCCGGGGGTGTGATTGTGATGGACTGGGCGGTGAACTCATCATCGAAGTACCTTGTGTCCACTTCAGAAGTGACCTGAGGTTTAAAGGGTGGCAGGAGCTGTGGAGAGGAAGCTGGGTCAGCAATGACAGGTCACCCGTGAGCAGGTGAGAGCCCTGGAGCAGGCGAGACTGCTCACCTTTCTCTGTACCACATCCTGCCAGTTGATGCTGAGGAAGAACCTGTGCTCCATGACCTCCTTCGCATCACTGGGCCCTCCGCCGAGCCTGGGCAGAGACAAACATCACCAACATGGCAGGTTCTGGGAGCTAGGCTCAAACACAGGCAGATATGATCCAGAGTGCAGGGCCCTTGTGTAGCCTCTAACGATGCTGTCCTACACAAACCACCTTTCAGACAGGACCTAAGCTTGAAGAACTCATGCTTGGGCAGGGAGAAGGCAATCTGGGCCTCATCTCTACCCATGAAGAGGGTGGCAGGGCAGGCTTAGAAGGCAGACAACACACACACTGGCTCAACCATATATGGTCCCATGACCTCAGGCTGCCCAAAAGAAGGTTGTATTCCTGTGCCCCCTGTATTCCTGCCAAGAGGCAGGGAAGTACAGGCAGGCTGTGGAAATGCCTACTGTGGGGCCACTGGGGTTGTTCAGGGGACCACACACAGTCAGGCCACACCTCTGCTTAGGGTCCTTCTTCAGCAGTCCAGCCAACAGGGACTTGGCTTCTGGCCCAAGTGTTCGTGGGAAGCGGATCTCCTCCATGAGGATGAGCTCAAAGAGGCGCTCATGATCCTGGTTGTAGAAGGGTAGGCGGCCACACATCATCTCGTACATGACCACGCCCAGCCCCCACCAGTCCACCGCACGCCCGTAGTCATTGTCCTCCAGCACCTGGAGGAGCAATAAGAGGCTAGGCAGGGGAAGCTAGAGCGTCTCCACCCTCAGAACTCCCTCCGCCCTTGGCCTGCATGCTCCCATGCCCCCACGCCCAGACACCTCAGGCGCCAGGTACTCCGGGGTACCACAGAAGGTTTTCATGGTGGCCCCATCACTGATGCCCTCTTTGCACAAGCCAAAGTCAGTGATCTTGATGTGGCCATCTTTGTCCAGCATGAGGTTTTCCAGCTGTTTAAAAGAAGTCAATCTATGAGGGGTAGATCCTCCCAGGGTTTCCCTCTAGAGCAGCGCTTCTCAACCAGTGAGTCAAAACCCCTTTGCACAGGGGTCATCGAAGACCATCATAAAACAGATATTTATATCACAATTTATAACCATAGCAAAATTATACTTGTTAAGTAACAACCAAAATAATATTATGGTTGGGGTCACTACATGAGGAACTGTATAAAAGGTCACAGTGTTAGGAAGGCTGAGAACCATGGTTTGAGAGATGGCAAGTTATCACACCAGAGGTTCCTGGAGGACAAGACAGCCATATAGCAATGCACTGTGGTTTCAGTTTCTTTTCTTTTAGGAAAATGGTCTCCTGTGTAGCCCTGGCTGACCGGGAACTCTGTTAGGATTAAGGTATCTACCACCCACCATGCCTGGCCTGGTCTTAGTTTCTTAAGGTTCAATGTGAGGGGTCCTATGTTCTTAGAAGTTGGTCATTTTCAGGGTCATTCTATAGCTCAAGCTAGTTGGCTCTTTTTCTTTTCTTTCTTCTTTTTTTTTTCCTTCGGTTTTTCAAGACAGGGTTTCTCTGTGTAACAACCCTGGCTGTCCTGGAACTAGTAGCTCTAGTAGATCTGGGTCTCACAGAGATCCGCCTATCTCTGCCTCCTGAGTGCTGGGATTAAAGGTGTGTGCCACCACTGTCCGGCCCTCAAACTAGCTTTTAATTCAAAGCAATCCCCCGCCTCAGCCTGAGTATTAAAATTACAGGCATGAGCCCAGATCACTGTTTTTAGTTATAAAGCATACACTATACAGAGCACACAGCATCCATGACGCCTCTACAAGTCAGGCTCCAGCAGAACCGTGGGAGCTCATTATGAAGCGCTCTGCTGTTACTTGGTCTTCTCTGAGCTGTATGCTCTGCTGGCCTGTGCGCTGCACACCCCGCAGACACTACACCACCAAGCTTCATCCCAAGTCCAGCTGAGAAGGATCCATGTCATCTCCTCCGGCCCTTCCCTCAATGTTGGCCCATGGGATGCAGCCACATTTGCTGTGTGGCTTGCTCTGCTACCTAAAGTTTCCCCTGGAAAATGTCACAGCACATGGTGCCCACTTTCTGGTAGCAGGTGCTGTGGGCAGCATGGAGTGTGCTCTAAGTGTGTGCACACCTTCCCCAGTGAAGACATGTCCCGGTTTCTGGTGTGCACAAGGCAAGCAGATGGCTGGCAAGTAGTTCTGGTGTCACTGCCAAGTTACGCTCTGGATGCTGCCAACCCACAACCCCATCAGCAGCCTGCGGTGCTCACAGGTCTTCATCATAGAACGGGCCAGCCTGGACCTTCTGTGCACCCCCACCCGACACTTGTCCCGGGCCATTGTCTACTGACCTTGATGTCACGGTACACCACATCTCTCGAATGCAAGTACTCAAGAGCTGACACGATCTCCGCACCATAAAATCGGGCCCGATCCTCCGTGAAGACTCGTTCCCGAGAGAGATGGAAGAACAGCTGCAGGAAGAGGTGAGGCCTCAGCACTGGCTCCCCAAGTCCTGGCCCCCCAGCCCCATGGCGTGCCCCAGAAAAGACAGGCTTCAGCAAGAAGGACCAAGGAAAGGACAGTGCGTGAAGAAAATTTGAGACAAGGATGAAGGATACAGACCGGCATGGTGAAGCTCGCCCACAGCCTCAGCACAGGGAGGCTGAAGCAGCTAAGTAGAAATTCAAGGCCAGCCTTGGCTACAGGGTGAGTTTGAGCCTAGCCTGGGTTACACAAGATTCTATTTGAATGAATGAATGAATGAATGAATGAATGAATGAATGAAGAATGAGGCTGGTGTGGATCTGTAATCCCAGTATTTAGGAGGCAGAAAGCGGAGAATCAAGAATTCAAGGTCAGCCTTAGCTACAGAATGCGATTGAGTTTGAAATCAGCCTGGGTTATCTGAATGAGATTTTGCCAATAAATAAGCAAATGAACACATTAATTAACAGCCAGACCGGTAAGTGCCAATGCAAGGGTAGGTAGGTAGAGACAGTATGAGGGGACAAGTGATGGAGAGGTGACAAAAGTGATGGCGGGGGCAACCAGCCAACCAGTGACTGATCTGCTGAGCAAGGCAACTGGGGCAGTCAGTAGGAGCCACGTCTATCTAGGGCACTACTGAGACTGAGTGGTGCATGGGCGACAGACACAGGCACAGAGGCGTGGTAGAGACTCAGGACTCGGGGCTAGGGCCTGGAGCCTATGTGCTTTCTCAGGTGTCCCCAAGAAAATCTTTCCTTGCACTGGCAGTGCACCCCACAGCTCCTGCACCTGGCTTTGAATCCCGCCCAGCAGCATGGTAGCAATGTGAACTTGAGTGAGTCACCCAGTAACCCGCCCCAAGCCTGCCCACCTCAGAAGTGCATCTTGTACCACCTGCTTCAGGGAGAACAGGGTAGAACGTGCTAAAGTCAATAACCACCCCCCCCATAGAACGTGCTACCAGTCAATAAAAATCTCTCTCTCTCTCTCTCTCTCTCTCTCTCTCTCTCTCTCTCTCTCTCTCTCTCTCACACACACACACACACACACACGTCTGCGTGCACCCCATCTCACCCAGGTCTTCTTTGCTTCCCTCACCAACACCAAAAAGTGGCCAGATGGCAGAGCTCACCTCACCCCCGTTGGCATACTCCATCACGAAGCATAGGCGGTCATGGGTCTGGAAGGCATACTTCAGGGCCTGTGAAGGGAACCAGAATGCTGGGACAGAAGGAAAGCTCCGCCAGCTGGAGAGCAGGAACCCGAACTGGCACACTATGCCCTGCTTGGGTCACAGGGGTTCAAATGCCAGGCATGTTCATGGGAGAAAAATATGGTCTGACTCTCCAGAGCTGTCTCACTGGCGCCCTCCTTGCTGAGTAGTGAGACACACACAGAGCTGTGCTCCCTAGCACATGAACCCCTGAGTGACACTGGACTGGGTACTGACTCTAAAGGCAAGACAGACGGGCTGTCAGTGCACAGCTGTCCTCATACTGTATCCTAAGAAGCCCTCCAGAGGATTCCTCACCAATCCCTCTGCTCACAAAAACCATAAACTACGTGGTTCTGTCTTCCATATTGAGGTATCTGATAAAATCTCATGTGAAAAAGCACCGTGCCTTCCTAGGGCAGCATGCTTAACCTAGTTCCCTAAACTGACAGGGACGTCACAGAGACCTTGGCCCATAGCAGGAGTCAACAGGCACACCATGACAACATGTTTCTGTCTATGGTACCTTAAAACCAAAACCAAAAGGCAACCTTCCCACTTTGGCCAGCTGGGTTGGGTGCCCCTCAGTCCCAAAGATGGCTGCCATGCAACTCTCCCCCAGGGGCCTGGTGTTCAAGCAGCCTGGGAGGCCAGTGATGCTTAGCCTGGCCTACCTGGGCTACACCGAAACAGGGCTTACAGTGGCGAGGCTTTAGTTCTTTCCTAGAACTCTGCCCGAGGGTTGGCAGGGAGGGAACTCACAGTAAGGAAGGGATGCCTGGTGTTCTGCAGGACCCGGCTCTCAGTGACCGTGTGGGCAACTTCATCCTGTGAACAGACAGTGCAGCTGAGTGGCAGGGACACATGCCAACCTGCAGCCACCACGGAGCAACATCCAGGTGAAACTATGCCCACCGGGGAAATCAGAGTGACAGGGGCAGAACAGGACTTCTCAGGCCCTGGCCAAACGGCAGCCCAGATAAGGGTGGTCTCAGAGCAACAGTGAACAGCTGCTAAGACTCTACAATGGAGAGATGGGGCTAGCACCACCCGAGCCCGGGCCAGCCACTAGCATTCCACTGTAGCCCAAATCATCAAGGACCCAAGGGACCATGTGCTGGAGACTCGGTTCCCACCTACTGCATTCTTGGGAAGTGGAAGGCTATGAGGACATAGAGCCTAATGGGAGGAAACTAGGTCACTACAGGTATGTGTGTGTCTTGAACGTGCTATTGGGAACCCAGACCTCCTTCCCAGGCCCTCTGCCATATGCTCCTATAATGATGGATAATGTCTCCACAGGCCTAAAGCCGCAGAGTACTGCAGTCGGGAACTGAACGGTGTGAACAACCAGAACCTCTCCTCCTCACACACTGCCCACCTCAGCCTGCCAGTGACGCGGCACTGACATGTAGCCTGAAGGTGGCAACAGCAGACAGTATGCAATCTTGTCTCCACTTCCCAGGTGGGAGAGCACCTTGAGAGAAGGACGGCTCTAGGTCTAAGCAGTACTTCTCAGGGTGAGGCCCGGCACCCGCAGCATCCACCTCCCAGGGAACTTGTAGAAACACAAACTCTCTGGGTCCACCTTGTCAGAAACTCAGGGTGGTCACATGGGAGGTGGGAAGGACATTGCCTCACAAGCTGAAGTTTGGTGTTTGCCCAAGGGCAGGACTGTAGGAGAGCTTCTTGACGCCTCCTTTTACTACCTCAACAACCTGGACGAGGGCTTACACTCGGGAGATACTGGGTATCAGATCATTTCTAATTATCAGAAGTGGGGAGGCTGCTGGTACCCTCTGCGTGCACAGCTGGGGATGCTAACCCTCCTATAACGAACAGAACAGCCCCACTCTGAAGAAGGATGAGGCCCACAATGCAGTGCTGAAGCTGACAAGCCCTGCCCTGGATCAATTTTACCAAGAATCTGTAAGTAGTTTTGTTTCTTCTTGCAGAGGACCCAAATTCAATTCCCAAACACCCATGTTAGTTAATGGCCTACAACCCCAACTCCAGGAGACCTGACACAACCTTCAGGCTTTCACAGGCAACTGCGTTCATGTGCACTCTTCCCCACAAATACATACAAGTAATCTTTTAAAAAATTTTTTTAAAATATACACAGGTGAAATGATATGGCTAGAATATACCTGAAAATACTCAATACTCTAGACTCAAAAAAAAAAAAGAAAAAAGAAAAAGAAAGAAAAAAAAAAGAAAGAGCTGAGGGGCTGCAAAGATGGCTCAGTGGTTAAAAATGTTTTCTTCCAGAGGACCCAGGTTCAATTCCTGGCACCCACGTGGCTGCTCACAACTTAACTCTGGTTCCAGGAAATCTAATGCCTTCTTTTTGCCTCCTTGGGCATTGCACATATGGTGTGCAGACACATATGCAGGCAGAACAACAACACAATTAAAAAACAAAAACAAAAAAAAAGAGGAAGGAAGGAAGGAAGGAAGGAAGGAAGGAAGGAAGGAAGGAAGGAAGGGAAGAAAACAGCCTATAGAGGACAGGTGGCCCATGCACTTATAGACGGCAATAGAGAAGCAGAGCTGTGAAGAACACAGGCTTGTCTCAATGGGAGGGAATGGATGTGTTAGTCTGCTAATCTGGAAAGTCAGGCCTCTCCCGAGCATGGTTCTCAGTCAATGTAATCCATTCACTGTTACAAAGAGGGCTGTGTACCCAGGAGCAGTAAAGCACTACTAAGCTTATCACAAACCCTTCCTTCCACTGGCACTGGTGGTCACTCCGGAGGCAGGGACAGGCGCATCCTTAAATGCAAGGCCAGCCTGCCTGGTCTACTGAGTGAGTTCTAGAACAGCCAGGGCTACACAGAGACCCTGTGTCAAACAAAACAAAACAAAACAAAACAAAGAAAATGAAAAATTCCTCCTCCCTAGAACCTTATCCTGAGCACTGCTTCTCAAACCACTCTTATGGGCAAGGACAAATGTGCTCTGCAGAAGGCGCATACTAGAAAAAGAGTTTTGATGTAGCCACCTCTTCAGTTTTGCTGTGTTAACTGTCACAAGGATACCCTTTCTCAAAGTTGCACTGTGTTTAAATTTGTCAAAAATAAACCAGGGTCATACTCCCCAAGTCTGAGCCAGCCAGGCTAACTAAGTTGTGCTGAATCAGGTTTCCTTCTCCCTGCTGGCCGCAGCACTTGCAGGGATCCCCACAGAAAGCGAAAGCAGGGTCAATGAAATGAGGCTCAATACTGGTAACTGTTAACAATGACAACCACACAGACAGTCTAATTGTGTTTATTTTTCCTTACAAGTCTCACACAAGCATGGTGACTCATGCCTTTAACTTGAGCCCTTGAGAGGCAGAGGCAGATGTCTGAGTTTGAAGTCAGCTTGGTCTAGGAGAGTTCCAGGACAGCCAAGTGTATGTGAATTTGGAATCTTCTATTATAAAAACTTTAAATAAGGTTAAAAAACAACAAGAGGGACTAGAGAGATGGCTCAGAGGTTAAGAGCACTGGCTGCTCTTCCAGAGGTCCTGAGTTCAATTCCCAGCAACCACATGGTGGCTCACAACCACCTGTAATGAGGTCTGGTGCCCTCTCCTGGTGTGTGGGTATACATGTAGGCAGCACACAGTATACACAATAAATAAATCTTCAAAATAAACAAACAAAACCAAGAGAACTGTTTTGGCTGGGATCAAATCCAGGAACTTGCACTAGTCGAGCAAGTTCCTGCCTGCTGAGCTCTCTCCCTATCATACTTCCTAACAGCACCTGCTGAGTGCAGCTCAGGTCTTCTGGGGCTCAGGCTTTTCTCCTCAGTGATCCCATGAGCTTGGGACAGAATGTGTGGGAAAAAATAAGGACACAGCATCAGATGGCAGGGGCAAATGTCCCAACCCTGAAAGAGCTACCAAGTATGGTCCAGCAGCAGACAGTAGCTCCTGAGGACACTGGGGTATGGTTCAGTGGCACAAAGCTTGCAGGGGTAACTAGAAGACCCCGGGCTCCATTCTCAGCATTCTCCCTCACTCCTAAAAAGGATGGCTCTTGTCATCTAAGGTACTCATTCTGGAATGGGGCCTTGCTGATGTCTGTCACATGCTCCACTGCTGAGCCCTTCCCATCCATTACAGGCCACTGTTATGAATCAAGCACTAGGGCCTAGCAGAAGCAGCTGGATGGGCAGAGATCAGTTTTCCTGAAAACAGGAGGCTGCATGGTAAGAAAGTTTCCTCTGCTTTTTAGTCCCAATAAAAGCTAGCCCGAGATTACCTAATGTTAACCATTCAGCGTTCCCTCTGTGTTCTGTTTCCTTGCTGCTGTTGCCGTCTGAACTGTTCTGTCCTGACCTGGAAGGAGCACTCTTTACAGAACTGAGGCTGCCCTACTTCACAAACCACAACTAAAGCCATCAGGTCTAACCTAAAGTTACTACAGTGCTAGTTTTGGACACGCCTGCTGAAGTCTCCCCCACCCCCGGCCTCAGTGGCCCACCTTGGCAATGATGACTTCCTTCCTCAGGATCTTCATGGCATAATAGCGGCCAGTGGCCTTCTCCCGCACTAGGATGACTTTGCCAAAGGTGCCTTTACCAAGAAGTTTGAGATAATCGAAGTCGTTCATGGTCTGTGGGTAGGGAGAACACACAGCCTTTGGTGTTTGGCATTTGGCTCATGTGATGACAATTTAACAAGGAAGAGGACACTCAAAAGACACTACGGCTCAAGGGCTTCATGGGGGACTGGGGTAGAGGAAGTAGATGGCAACTCTTGTGTGCTGGAGCTGCAGGCAGGCCTAGGCTTTCCCAGCATGAGCCTTCAACCTCCCCAACAGATTCAGAGCAGTTTGCCCTGGCACTGTCTCTCACCCCATGAGCACAGAGCTGTCCCAAAACAACATCCATAACCAGAAGTCACCTTACACAAGGAAGTCATGAAGACCTTTGCTGCCCCCCTGTATATTGTGTGGAAACCCAGGCAAGCAGGTTTGCTGCAGCCCCAGCCCCTAGCCACCTGCCACCAACACTTACCACTTTGGCCCGTGCCTTGTTGACAGCCACCTCCATCATCTCAGCCGTGGAAGAGTCACTGGGGGAGCCACACCTGTACTCCATGGCATCCTCACCTGGGACCCGCTGCTTCAGACTGTTGGCGACCATCTGGATAGCCCGCATCCACTCTTCCCTGTATGAGACACAACACAAGTCCTGAGAATTCCTCCATGCCCAGCCACAGCCCACTGCCCACAAACGGCAAGCCCATGGCCAAGCCCCTTCCAGCACTTGCTGAGATCCAAGGCTGGCAAAACTGAGTCATACAGGCTCAGGCTGCACAGAATGCAGCAGAGACATAAAGACAGAGCTGCCGCCTTCTGAGGTGCACTGCAGGGAGGAACCTTGAAGTCAGGGAATGTGGAGATGATCAAAGGAAGGATAACACTTTGTGTGAGGCTCTTGAGACTAAGAAGTCACACTGAGCCTTGGGAGAGACAACCAGCGCTCTCTTGAACTACTTCAGAGCAAGTGAGAAGCTCAGGCTTCCAAACTACCAGTGTTTTGTGCAAAGAAAGCAGAAAGAAAAGGAAACCTCAAGAGCCAGAGCAGCCACAGATCTTATGAAGCAAGAGCTGGCCAGCGGGACCCCAAGGTGCCCAGCCAGTCAGGCACAAGGAAGAAAAACTGTTGGAACGGAGGTCAGTCCCAGTAGAGGGGCTGACTGGAGGATAGTAAGCTGGTGCTGGCACTCCTGAGCTAGAACGTGTCTTAATCTTTGCAAAGCATTCTGTCTGTGAGGTGGTGCAAATGACCAGAGGTTGCACACAGACATACGGCTGCAAAACACTCAGTTGTCCACATCCTTCATTTTTGACCTAGCAACACAGCAATTGTAGGGGGCCTGAACCTCTGTGTAGTTTGCTTGTGTCTACAAAAAGGCCTGAGAATGGTGGGAAACAGCAGCATGTCTTTCCGAAGGTAGCATCTTAGTAACAACGGAGCAAGGCATCAGTGCCTTCAGACTGTTGGGGGCACAGAAAAGGCTTGAGTGTGTATGTGATGATACACTCTGCAGCTCAGAGGCTGACACAAGTCTACACAGACTTGGGATGAAGGAAACAGTGCACAGCAGTCTGGAGGTCTGTGCTCACAGTCAGACATGCTCTCCTCACATGGGGCTCAGAAGGCACAAACATTCCTTTGCAACAGTTGAGGGTGGGGGGTGACTCGGGAGTCCTGGTTGTCCAAGGGGAATTAGAAAGCAAGGGATCAGAGAAGCCTCTAACAAATGCAGAACACCTACTCCCCCTCCCCACATCACAAAAGAGAAAACTCAGACTCAGGGAATGTGGTTCAGTGGCAGAGAACTTGTCCATGCCCAAAGCATGGGCTCCTTCCTAGTACAAACAACAAAACCAGACCCCACCCCCCACCCCCCAAAAAAAACCCTCAGCAAGAGGGCTCCAAGCCTGATCACTGGGCTCTCAGATGACCTGTGGTCTTCCCCAGGGCCAGCGGGCAAAGGAGCTCCTGCTCAGCTCCAGCCCTGCTGAAGCAAGCAGAAACAAAGCTGAGAGGTTCCTGTTACCATCTGGAGGGATCTGCCTTCCCAACTGGCCTTTTACCTGTGAGGCTACGCTCTGTGAGAGATGTGTGGACACACCATGCTCTGTGGGACCGGTGCACGAACAATGCTGGCACACTGTTCCCCTACCTAAGAGACTGGAGGCCCCTAAACCCCACAAGGCAGGAACTGACATCTGCTCTTTGTTTTTTTGAGAAGGTGTCTTGCTATGGAGCCTAGAACTTTTTTTTTTGTTTGTGTTTGTTCTTTTAAGACATGGTTTCTCTACGTAGCCCTGGCTGTCCTGAAACTTGCTCTTTAGATCAGGCTGGCCTCAAACTCACAGGGATCTGCCTGCCTCTGCCTCCCAAGTGCCTGTATTAAAGATGTGCACTACTAACACCCGACTGGGCCTAGACCTTTTAAGTATGTGACCTGAGCCCTTCCAGTACTGAGATAGACATGTACCACCATGCCCAACTGTTTCCCATTTTCAATGGAGCATGCTTCTAGCAACTTCTAGAAGTTGGGTACTTGGTAGGTATAAAAGATCCAGGTGGCCACAAGTTCCCATTGCCCTAGAACCTTTATACAATGAGGTCAGAGCGCACAGTGAGGTCACAGTGAGGCCAGCGTGCACGGTGAGGTCACCGCACACACGGTGAGGCAGAGCACACGGTGAGGCAGAGCACACGGTGAGGTCGCCGCACACGGTGAGGCAGAGCACACGGTGAGGTCGCTGCACACACGGTGAGGCAGAGTACACGGTGAGGTCGCCGCACACGGTGAGGTCGCCGCACACGGTGAGG
>NW_004949213.1:787443-790481 GCF_000317375.1 Microtus ochrogaster | reverse complement strand
AGTACTATTACTCTTCCCTCTGAGTTGATCCTCCAATCAGCATTTCTCAATCGGTTTTAACCTGTGTCCCCCTTGGACAAGTCACAGTCTAAAACCCAATCTCTGTATCAATATTCTTGTTTTCTGAAACAGAGAGTGGGCAGGTGTGAGGGGCGATGACACATGCTGTGATCTGCTTTAACAACCACAGTTGTTCCCTTACATGTTTAAAATGCTGACTTTGACACTGGCAAGATGGTTCACAGGGTCAAGGCTCCTGCCATCAAGCTGACCACCTGACCTCAAACCAGGACTCACACAGTAGGAAAGAAGAGACCTATAAGCTGTCCTCTGATATCCATACAGGTGATATGGTGTGTATGTGTAAATGGGATTGGTTGGTTTTTCCAGACAGGGTTGCTCTGGAACCTGTCCTTCGAATTTACTGTGTAGAACAAGTTGGCCTCGAACTCATAGAGATCTGTCTACCTCTGCCTCCTGAGTGTTGGGATTAAAAGCGTGTGCCACCACTGCCCAGCTTCATAAAAAGGATTTTTAAGATTGTATGTCTGGGGGGGGGGGGCTGGAGAGATGGCTCAGAGGTTAAGAGCATTGCCTGCTCTTCCAAAGGTCCTGAGTTCAATTCCCAGCAACCACATGGTGGCTCACAACCATCTGTAATGAGGTCTGGTGCCCTCTTCTGGCCTGCAGACATACACACAGACAGAATATTGTACACATAATAAATAAATATCAAAAAAAAAGATTGTAGGTCTGTGTCAGGCAGTGGGCCCTGCCTTTAATCCCAGCACCCAGCACTTGATCTCTGTGAGTTCAGGACCTGGTGGCCTACAGTGCTAACTGCAGGACAACCAAGGCTTCACATGGTGAAGCCCTGTCTCAGAAAATCAAAACAAACAAATAAAAATGCTATGTGTGGGTTTTTTTTGTTTTGTTTTGTTTTAATACAGATTTCTCTGTGTAGTCCTGGTTGTCCTGAAACTCACTCTGTAGTCTATGCTGGTCTCAAACTCAGAGATCTGCCTGTCTCTGCCTTCTGAGTGCTTGGATTAAAGGCATGAGCCACTACGCCTGGGTTTTTAAACACTATAACACTATTTAGTATTATGATGGTGGACTGGAAATCATGGACCTAAGAGGTATGGTTTCTTTCTTTTTTTTAAGACAAGGTTTCTCTGTAGCCTTAGAGCCTGTCCTGGAACTAGCTCTTGTAGACCAGGATGGCCTTGAACTCACAGAGATCCCCCTGCCTCTGTCTCCCAAGTGCTGGGATTAAAGGCGTGCGCCACCCCCCCCCGGGGTCTCTCATAGTCTTTCATACACACAGATTTGAGACTCCAGACTAAGATACACAGTACGGTTACTGCCTTTGTTGACAGGAAGAGAGCACAACTCAAGGGGCTGCTCCTTGTGAGACTGCAAACACAGAGTGCAGAGCTGCACCAGCAGGGACAAGGCTCTACTGTCCATGTTCAGCCCTTCCAGCTCACCACACTCCACCTGCAGACAGCGCTGCTGAGCCAGCAGCTCCAGGTCAGAAGGTACTAGCCTCCTGGAAGGTGTGAAGACGCAGGGCGGGGCCTGAGCTAAACCATCCATCTGGCTGGAGCACAAGAGCATTTCCCAGGAGGCAGGTTGTGCTAACAGGCTCTCCCACCTCCTGACCAGCCACCAATTGGTTCCAACTGGGCCAAAGTTGCCAGGTTGCAGCACTCAGAATTCTAGAGAAAAAGTGAGGGCCTTAGTCCAGGACACTCCTCAAGGGTTTGCAACATGGTGTCTGGGGCAGAGGGAGCTTCCACCCAAAGTTGGCACTCCAGTGCCTTCCCTTTCCCCAAAGAAGCTGAAGAAACCAAGGCCTTCCCAGTCAAAAGACAGCACTTGAAAAATAGTAGCCGTCAATAGCAGTTCCATAGTCACAAGTCATGCCTGGCCGGTGGGTGTCACACAGTTACTCCTCCCTGTGCCAGGGACCCGAGTTCTACCCAGAGAGAAGCTGATGACAGCCCAGGCCTCAACCCCTAGCTGGGGTCCAGGAGGATGAAAAAGGATAACGACACCATTTTCAGAGTACTGGAGTAAAGCAAAGGACTTCCCTGGGTTCTAGAGCCAGGGAAGAACATCTGAGAAGCTATGCTTAAGTATCACTGGCCAGACCCCAGGCCAGTACACTGCACTGGCTGGGAAGCTAGGAGCCAGGCCTGGGACTCATCCTGCTGCTTACTAGCTATGTGGCCCTCAATATCTCACCTCCTCCAGACACCTATCTCTGTGACTGAGAACAGACTCAGTAAAGCCAATCACAGCAGCCCAGTACACTGCTGAACACTCCCATCCAGACCAGGGACCAAACTCTATGAAGGGGTAGGGCGTTCACTTTCAGGCTTTTCTAGCCTTGTGCTTAATCCACTCTGCAGTGTTGGAGCAAAAGCACCACAGACGAGTCAGACACAAGTGACTGGCCGCACTCCAATCTAATTTGATTTGCCATATCAGAAGACAGGGCTGTAGCTGTCAACCCTACTGAAGCCATGACTTCTCGTTTATAGGATAAACAGAGGCACAGGAGAACAGAGGAGGAAGAGCTATTCAGAACACAAGGTGGTCCACAAAGCATCTAGCTTGTCTTGTCAAGAATATCAATGTCTCGAGGGGAAAAAAAGAAATACAAGAACTAGATTAGAGTAAGCCAAAGACACGGTATGCACCCAGAGAAAATCCAGGTTAAAAACAACACTGTCAGGTCTGAGCAGATGGTTTGGCGGGTGAAACACTTACTCTGTAAGCATAAGACCCTGAGGGAAGAGCCCTAGCACTGTCTGTAACCCAGGAGGAGCCTAGGGCTTGCTGGCCGGCCAGTCTAGAAGAATCAGCAAGCTCCAGGTTCAGTGAGAGATCTTGCTTTAGAAAGTAAAGTAGAGGGGGCTGGAGAGATGGCTCAGCGGTAAGAGCATTGCCTGCTCTTCCAAAGGTCCTGAGTTCAATTCCCAGCAACCACATGGTGGCTCACAACCATCTGTAATGAGGTCTGGTGCCCT
>NW_004949213.1:784260-786562 GCF_000317375.1 Microtus ochrogaster | reverse complement strand
GGGAAATGGGAGGTGGTGGCGGGGAGGAGGCAGAAATCCTTAATAAATAAATAAATTTAAAAAAACATAATTAATAATAATAATAATAAATGATAAATTTTAAAAGTGCAAAAAAAAACAAAATCTGGAACATCTGAGCATCATGAGGACACAGAGTTCTAACTTTTGGAGCCCTCTGGATTTCAGATTAGGGGTGCTCATCCTGCACTCCTCCAGTATGACAGTGGCATCCTGGATATGTAAGAGAAGCACTCAGCATAGGGCTGAGTGAAGAGTAAATCACCACTAAGTATGAGCAGAAATTCAAGACCTGGCTTTAAATAATACAAAAGGGCAGGGAGGCAGCTCAGCAGGTGAAGGCACTTGCCTTTAGATCTGATGACCTGGGTCCAATCCATGGAACCTGCATGGTGGAAAAAGAGAGGCAGCTCCCGCAGGATAACCCTGCCTTCCACGTGCACATGTATGCATTCTCAGCCTCAGGGTTTCCCTCCACAGTGCTCACTCTCCTAAACCCTGCTATGTCAGCAATGCGCTCTTGCGCGCGTGCTCTCTCTCTCTCTGCCCCCCACCCGTGGTCAACCCCTCTGTTCTAGACTCTTCTAGATGCCTCTGGCTAGTCTCTCTCTAATACCTACAATAAAAACCTTCCCTTTTTATAGGTGGTGCACTCCTTTAATCCCAACACTCAGGAGGCAGGGGCAGGTGGATCTCTATAAGTAATTTAACCTGTTCTGCATAGTGAGACCCTGTCTCAAAAAGAAAAAAAAAAGAATAAGAACAAATGGAAACTGGCAAAATTGGCAGAATGGCTGTTAGGGCCCAGACAGAAGGTGACAGGGAAACACCCCGAAGCCCAGAGTAGGAGTCAGAGCATCTAGGCAGCATCTACCCAGTAGTGGTTCCTGCCTTCCCAGGAAACCCGCAGTCCCCATATGCACACTCAGGACAGCCAGCAAGCTTGGGCCTGTATGAACAAGACAGTGAGGACAGCATCGGCCTTCTCTACAGTGGAGGAACCGCCCTCTTGCTCTGCCTCTGGTTCTGCCTCCCTTTGGAACCAAGAGCTTGGTCTCCAGGGCAGGGCCAACCCAGAAGCCTTCTCTCCATCAGCAGAGGGTGCTAAGGAAATAAAGAATAAGAAGCCAACCTTCATCTTGGTCTTAAAGCAAGCCCTCATCCTAGCATAGGACTCTCGACTATTGAGGACAAGTTGTCTTGAAAAAAGAAGTAAGATCTCACTGGCCAGTGGCTGATGCCCTCTCCCAGGCCTCAGCCACTGGGTGCCAGGTACTGCTGCCCCAGGCTTCCTGTTTATCATCCTCTGAATCTCTTAACAACCCTGTGACAAACCCCAGCTTACCAAGCGTCTGCCAAGCCCTGCAGGGATCTCCACTCAGGGCCAAGGAGGGCTGCCAGCTTTGGGGCCTCTACTCCCCCTCCCTCCCAACAGCAGTCTCTGATTCTCTGCTGACACAGAACTCCTTAAGGTCCCCGGGACACAAGAGCTGTTTCACTGAGCCGAGGGCCCACACCTTTAATCCAAGCACTTGAGAGACAGAGGCAGGCAGATCTCTGTGAGTTCGAGGCCAATCTGGTCTACAAGAGCTAGTTCCAGAACAGGCCCCAAAGATACAGAGAAACCCTATCTCAAAAAAACTTAAAAAAAAAAAAATGTTGTTTCCCCTCTGCATACTCTGGTCAGTCCACTTCCCTGGACTGTTCTCTTCCTATTCCCAGAGTCACACTCATGCCCATCCTTCAAAACTCACCAACACCAATCAACTACCATCTGTTAGCCTAGGTCTGCTTTTGCTAACAGTCCATATTTGGTCCCCAGTTTTCAACTGAGTAACACTTCAGCTGGTCTGAGTTGATAATTCTGCTCCCTGTGGTGAGGCAAGTATATTTTTAACTCGGGGAGATATGCAACAATAATTACGGTATAGATTGTGGTAGCATCGTGATATTGTGTTGTGCAGGCTCTAGAACGGCACTGTCCAAGAGGGCAACTATTAGCTACACCCACAGCTACTAAAATCAATTGGGAGTCAATGAAGTCACCAGTTTTGCTGGCACACACCTGTAATCCAAACAGTTGGGAGGCGGAGGCAAAGGCAGGAGGATCAAAAGTTAATGACTAGTCTTAGTTACACATCAATCAAGACCATTCTACTACACAAGCTCCCTTTTAAAAATGAATGAATGAATGAATGAATGAGGTAAAGCCAACATTCTATTTCTGTGGCCGGGCGGTGGTGGCGCACGCCTTTAATCCCAGCACTCGGGAGGCAGAGGCAGG
>NW_004949213.1:776816-784119 GCF_000317375.1 Microtus ochrogaster | reverse complement strand
AAAAGAGTCACCTGTACAGTTAGAGAGGCTGCCAAGACAGAGCACTCGGCAAAGCCTTCGAGGCACAGAGTGCCAGAGTCTCTACTTGCTCTTCAAGGGCACAAAGAAACTGCAAGCTGCAGAGGTTGGGGAGCACACAGATGGGGTAGCCATTGTAAGTCAGACTGGCCTGGATCTCATTCTGTAGCCTAGAGGAACCCTAGAACTGAATTTCTCCTGCCTCAGTCTGCCAAGCACTGAGATTATGAGCATACACCATCACACTTGGCTCATTTTTTTTTTTTAAGACAAGCGGACCTTGAACTTCCTATGTAGGTATCCCCGGGTGAACTTCTTGCCTCATCTCCTCAGTGGTAGGGTTATAAGGATGGGACACCATGCCGAGTTTATGTGGTACTGGAGGATTGAAGCCAAAGCCTCGAGCATTCTAGGCTAGACTCTACAAACTGAGCTACATCTCTAGCGCCTGACACCGGACTTTGTACTGACGTTTGGAGCAGCGCCTTAAATGAGAGTGCTTATGTGCAGTGCAGCTGGCAAATCTCTAGGCTATGAACAGGGAAGAACTCCAGTTCCTCCCAGGACTGATATGTTCTCAGTCTGAAGATGTGGAGTGGGATCTTTAGATCAAGTATCCAGTTCTTCTCAGCTCCAGTTGGGAAGACCACAAGTCAGACAGGTTCCAGGTAAAGAATTCTTTCAAAGTATCCCAAAGGATTCTGTCCACCAAACCTCTTGCCGTCACAGCAGGTCTGTCCATTCTCAGAGGACAGCCACACAGAGGTTCAGACTTACCTCTCGTCTGGAGAGTCTACATGGAAGGTCCTCTCGATGACCGTAGTCCACTGCAAGCAGCGTATGACAAAGGTGTTGGGTCGTGGCCTCTCAGTCTTCATCAGCTGGCATTCTGGAGGGTACAGGCAGGGAAGAATGAGAGATGGTCCTGCTGCCTAAAGACCACATTCTCCAAGCCATCTTCTGTGTGCCAACCCCCATACCAGATGATGCCAGGGACTGAGACAGTCTAGTCCTGACCATGTCCTCTAAGGCAAGGATGTCACAGTCTTCACTTGTTCTTCAAGGGCACAAGAAATTGAGCTGCACAAAGTTCTGCATAGATGAGGCAGAGGTGAGACTTTCCCCAAGCACCCCCCTTACAGTTTCTTTCTTTCTTCTTTCCACTGCATTGCTATAGTTCCAAGGATAAAACTCAGGGCCCAATGCACACCAGGCATAGGCTCTATCACTGAGCAAGGGCTCTAGCCTCCTTTAATATTATGAAACAGGGTTTTACACTGAGTTATTCAGGCTGGCCTTGAACACACTCTGTTGTCCAGACAAAAACTGAGGTCCACCATGTTTTGAAGGCCAAACCACCAGCAACAACTCAGAAGTCACAGTCAGATAGGAAAAGACACAGAAGGTGTCTAACCCAATCTGGGCCTTAGGGAGGGCGTTCCTGAGGCTAGAACATCTCTGAGCTGAGCCCAGAAGGCAAGGGGGACAAGTAAGTAAGACAGAGAGTAGTGCACAGCAGGCCACAGAAGACAGAAGCCTCAAGTCTGGAGAGGTGGATTAAGCTGGGCAGGACTATGGAAAAAGTGAGGCAGGTTCCTCTTGCTAAAGGCCAGAGCCAGCAACAGAGAATTAACAGGGAGAATGAGCTAGGGCAGAGTAGAGCAGGGCTGGGGAAAGAAGGGAATTGGGCTACAGGGCAGGGAGGGGCATCCAGAGCCAGCCTGAGATCTAGAGCAAAACAGATGAGATGGGGATGC
The DNA here is from genome assembly GCF_000317375.1 of Microtus ochrogaster. NCBI lineage: Eukaryota > Metazoa > Chordata > Mammalia > Rodentia > Cricetidae > Microtus > Microtus ochrogaster. The sequence goes on along the minus strand of NW_004949213.1, from coordinate 782,344 downwards.
AGACAGGGAGAAAGAGAAGGTGGTGGGAGGAAGAACAGGAAAGTCAGCCTGGGATAGGATGAGGATGGAGTTCTAGAGGCCACCCCCGAAAAAATTCTCAAGAAACTGCTGGAGATGGGCTGGCAGCTCAAGTGAGAAGCTAGCACTACTAAAAGATGTGCCAGGAACATGGGCACAGGAAGAGAGCGTCAGAAAAAGGCTTTCTGCGAAGGGGTGGGTGCTAGGCTGGGTTCCGGAATCCACAAGAGGGAGAGCTGGAGGGATAGGCAGAAGCTGCAGTGAGGCCCTCAAGGAGGAGGGAATCTGGGGTAACGGAGACAGGGTAATCGGTGAAACACTCTCAGCTGGTATGACAAGGACATGGTGTTAGGTCCATAGTGAAGGAAGGAGACAGGTGCACAATGGGGATCTTGGGCTTGTCAAGCTGGTCAAGCAAACACTAGGTTAGCTGGGCAGTGCATGCCTTTAAATTCCAACACTAGGGAGGCAGAGCCGGGCGATGGTGATGCACGCCTTTAATCCCAGCACTCGGGAGGCAGAGGCAGGCGGATCTCTGTGAGTTCGAGGCCAGCCTGGTCTACAAGAGCTAGTTCCAGGACAGGCTCCAAAGCTACAGAGAAACCCTGTCTCGAAAAACCAAAAAAAAAAAAAAACTAGGGAGGCAGAGGCAGGCGGATCTCTGTTAGTCTGAGGCCAGGCTGGTCTACAGAGTGAGTTCCAGGACAGGCAGGGCTGTTACAGAGATACCCTGTCTCAATAAACCAAAAAAAAAAAAAAAAGTACTACATCCAGTTAAGTATAATAAATAGTACTTGATAATGACTATTACTGGTTTAGGGAAGCACATATTGCTTCAAGATGGGGACGTGCTCTTAGGATTGTGTCCACAGGTAGTTTCATTGATGTTAGAAAAAGCCACATTGAAACAACAAAGTGTGCTTACCCGGATGTACACAGGACAGCAAATATGCATCCTAGCTATGGACATGCACAGCATGCAACTGTACTGAATATTGTGGATGTAGTAACACAGTGGCAGTTCTCTGAAAACATCTATTCAGAGAGGAGGTACTGTAAAAATACTATATATAATTGTTTTCAAAGTTCATATCTGTATAGGAACTGAGCTTGCAGGGTCCCCAGAAAGTTGTTTTGGGTGAGGCAGTAGATGTAGCTGGTGACTGCTGTCACCTTTCTGGATATTGCATATTTAGGCTACGTTATATTATATTAAAAAAATTCCTTGCCGGGCACTGGTTGTACACGTCTTTAATCCCAGCACTGGGGAGGCAGAGGCAGGCGGATCTCAGAGTTACGGGCCAGTCTGTTCTACAGAGTGAGTTCCAAGATAGCCAGGACTACACATAGAAACCCTGTTTTGAAAAACACAAAAAAGAAAACTCCAGGTTAGGTGCCACAGGGGGAACTGAGGACATATGGTGAGCCTTAGAGCAGCTCATCAGGATACTGGCACTTACTGGCTGAGGGGCAAAGAGGAGGGACAACTCTGTTTAAAGAGCAGACAGGACACCAGCTAGAACCACAGAGCCCGAAGGGCGGGCTGTGCAGAAACTTCTGACTTCTCACTGTCCCCAGAAGGGAAAAGGCCCAATGACAAGGGCAACAACAGAAAAGGGTAGAAGTCAGATCTGAGGATGAACAGGCCTAAGACAGGTTCTGGCTCAAGCAAAACTGTTCAATTGTCCCCAACACCTGCCAGCAAAGCTGTGAACTGTGGAACTCCAACTTCCTTGCCCTGAAACGCACCTGCTACAGAGAAATTGTTCAGAGGGGGTAAGGTCTGGTCAGGGGTCTCAGGTCTCTCCTTATACCCAATGAAAGAGCCATCACTCTTCAGAAGGAAGTACCGGGGTCTCCAAGTCTTGATGTATTCACCTGAAACGAGGCAGGAGGAGAAAAGGTCAGGGCAAGGTTAAGCAGTGTCCCAGCGGGCAGGCAGCCCAGGATGACAGTGACTCATGGGGGCACCACACTGGGAGGAAGGTAGATGAGTCTCTCCCAGGGGAGCCTTGGAGGTGGCACCTGCTGACGCAGGCTGGGGCACTGGTCTGGGCCCAAGTGATCCACAGGTCATGCCAGGCAGGAAGGCGCCTGCAACAGCGTCCCAGGGCGCCACTGCCTTAGCACATATGGCAGTGGCAAGCTATCCTTGCCAGAAAAGACTGTCCTAAGGGATGTCCGGTCTCTAAACGCTCAAGCCCCATAGGCTGATAGTTACCAACACAGCCATGCAGGAGATGAGATGTCAAACCACTGTCCCACCCTCCAAGTACCCTTGATCTTTTCAAGTCCCCTGCTTATGGGTACACACATATGCATAGCCAACACTCCCCAAGAACTCACTCCTTAAAAGATTTCTGAAGGCTCCAAAGCTATAGAGAAACCCTGTCTGGAAAAATCAAATAAATAAATAAATTTCTGAAAGCTGGGCAGTGGTAGTGTACACTTTTTTTTCTAAACTTTTTTTTTTAATTTTTTATTTTTTTATTAAAAAAAATTTCTGCCTCCTCCCAGCCTCCCCCTCCCCCCACTCCTCTCCCCCTCCCCCTATTCCTCTCCCCCTCCCTCTCCAGTCCAAAGAGCAGTCAGGGTTCCCTGCCCTGTGGAAAGTCCAAAGTCCTCCCCCCTCCATCCTGGTCTAGGAAGGTGAACATCCAAACTGGCTAGGCTCCCACAAAGCCAGAACATGAAGTAGGATCAAAACCCCGTGCCATTGTCCTTGGCTTCTCAGCAGCCCTCATTGTCTGCCATATTCAGAGAGTCCAGTTTTATCCCATGCTTTTTCAGTCACAGTCCAGCTGGCTTGGTGAGCTCCCAATAGATCAGCCCCAGGTAGCGTACACTTTTAAACCCAGTATTGGGAGGCAGAGGCAGGAGGATGGCTGCGGTGTATTGGTTGCTAGCCAAAACCCAGCAAGGTCCAGGTTCTGTAAGAGATCCCGTCCCGAAGAAGATGGTGAGTGACAGAGCAGAGGACACCCAAAGACCTCTCTGCACACCTGCACATATATTCACTACACACACAAAACAGAAATAGGGCCAGCAAGATGGCTTGGTGGGTGCTGAGCACACAGTAAAGAGAACCAACACCCACAGTTGTTCTCTGACCTACACACACCCCAGGGCACACATTTTGTGGGTTTTTTTAATTTTAGGTTTCTAATTTTTAAAATATTTTTACTTAATGTGTGGAAGTTTTGCCTGTAGGGATGTGTCTGCACCATGTGCATGCCTGGTGCTGCAGAGGTCAGAAGGTGCTGGATCTCTTGGAACTGGAGCTGCACACAGGTGTGGACCACCATGCAGGTGCTGGGAATCCAATCTGGGTCCTCTACAAAAGCAGACAGTGCTCTCAACAAGACAGCCATCTCCCCAGACCAATAGATGTTTTTGAAAAGTGGAAACAATCCAAATGCCCAGCACAGGACCCATATGATGGGCTACTACTTGGTCAGAAAAAGAGATGATAGCCGGGCGGTGGTGGCGCACGCCTTTAAGCCCAGCACTCGGGAGGCAGAGGCAGGCGGATCTCTGTGAGTTCGAGACCAGCCTGGTCTACAAGAGCTAGTTCCAGGACAGGCTCCAGGAAGCTAAAGAAAAACCCTGTCCCAAAAAACCCCCCAAAAAAAAAAAAAAAAAAAAAAAAAAAAAAGAAAAGAAAAGAAAAAAGAGATGATAGACTGCTGCTCCATCCTACAGAGCAGCTGCACCGTCACTTTTGCCTAAGGCAAAGAAGAGAATCAGTCACAAAGGACCATAAATTGAGGACCATTCTGACTTTGTGAAAGTGCAAGCATTCTGTAGAAAGTGTATTTCCCATTTTGAATATCAGCCTTTTCCAGGCTGGCAGTATACAGCAGGTCGGTCTCTCTCTCTCTCTCTCTCTCTCTCTCTCTCTCTCTCTCTCTCCCTCTCTCTCTCTCAGGTGTGGGACTCTCAGTCAGCCCTGCAATTCAAGAGTACACAACCAAAACTCAGTCATTCCACTGTGGCTACACGATGATGCTCAGGGAAGCTAGGCGTGTCAGGTGATGGTTCTAATGTATGGCACATTTCCCCAAGTTCAGGAAAATCTATATATATGCCCACTTACATAAAATGTCCACAACAGCTAACTCTGTGGAGACAAAAAGTGGATTAAAGGTGGCCTGGGCCTGGGAAGATGAGGGTCTGGAGATGGAAATATTAGAAGCAGTGTGAGAAAGGTTCTTTTTAGGGCAGTGAAAACTGTCTAAAACTGAAAGCCAGGTGTGATAACTCACACTTGCAATTCCAGAACTTAGAAGGCTGAGGCAGGAAGATTTCAGAAAGTTCCAGGGCTATCCTGAGCTACACAGTGAACTCTAGGGCAGCGTGGTCTAGAATGAGCCAGTCTTAAACCAAAACAAACCAAACAGTCTAAAACTGACTGTAACACTGGCTGTTCTGAGAAGGCAGAGGCAGGACAGCCTCGGGAACCTAAAGCCTGCCTGCACAACTCAGGGACAGCTTGTTTCAGAAGAAAGAGGAAAACTATACACTGTGACCAAGTAAATATCAGTCAGAGCCTCCATCTTCCAGCCATTAGCTGGGACACGAAGGAAAGGGAAAGATGACAGCCACTAATATTGTTCTTCAGGCCTTTCAGGATGCAGAGTTGCTCCCTTGGCCACATATATGGGAATGTACAAGAAGGGAGACAGTGTAGACATCAAAGGGATGGAAGTGCTCAAAAAGGAACACCCCATAAAAGTTACCATGGCAAAACTGGAAGAGTCCACAATGTCACCCAGCGTCTGTTGGCACTGCTACAAACAAGCAAGCTCTGGGCTGCCAGGAGGATGAATGCGCGTAGTGAGTATATGATGCACTCCAAGAGCCACAGCTTCCTGAACTGGCTGCGGGAAAATGATCACAGGAAGAAGGAAGCCAAAAAGAAAGGCTCCCAGGTTCAGTGGCCATGCCAGCCTGCTCCCCCGGAGATGACTGATGGAAAGGAGCCCAAGTTGATGAACTCCCTATGAATTCAGTGTATTAGACATAGCAATAAAAGGAAAATAACTCTAGACTCTATGGAAATAAATCAGTGTAGTAAACATTCGATAGAATGCAGCGTCTTCACTGGAGTGCTCAGCATGCTGGGAAGGAAACGGAGGAGGCCCTTGCACACAAAGGGCACAGGGAAAGCCTGTGCTGCTGTCACTGTCATACAGCAGAGACTGGACAGGTCCCCGAGGTCAGGAACAAAATCGGGATGCCTCTTTTCTCCAATGCTACACAAACCCACTACTCGGTCATGATGGCCTGATGCTCCATTCTACAAAGTAGCTGAGCCACCACTGGGTCTAAGGCGGGAAGTCAGTCAATCACCTTTTCTGACCAAGAAAGTAAGAGGTGTCCCATTGAAAGGGGTGTAGTAAAACTACATTTGTTTGCAGGAAACAAGATCCTCATAGTGAAAAGTCACAGAAGAATCCACAAAAGCTGGGATCTAGCTCAGCTAGTGTATGTACACGCGCATGTGTGTA
>NW_004949213.1:750552-776314 GCF_000317375.1 Microtus ochrogaster | reverse complement strand
GTTTGGCTGGGATGGGTTTTTGCTTGTTTGTTTTTCAAACAGGTTTCTCTGTGTAGCTTTGGAGCCTGTCCTGAAACTCACTCGCTCACTCTGTAGACCAGGCTGGTCTCAAATTCACAGAGATTCACCTGCCTCTGCCTCCTGAGTGCTGGGATTAAAGGCACACACCACCATCGTCCAGCTATACGTATATTTTTTTAAAGAGGGCTAGAGAGATGTCTCAGCAATTAAGATCACTGGTGCTCTTCCAGAGAACCCAAGTTGGATTCCCACCACCCACACAGCATCTTACAATTGTGTGAAATTCCAGTTCCAGGGGATTTGTGGGCACTGCATACACACGGTACACAGACATGTGTGCAGACAAAATACACATAAAATGTGAATTTAAATTTTTTTCTTTTTGATTTTCTGAGACAGGGTTTCTCTATGTAGCCTTGGCTGTCCAGGAACTCACTTTATAGACCAGGTTAGCATCAAACTCAGAGATGTGCCGGCCTCTGCCTCCTAATTGCTGAGATTAAAGACATGTGCCCCAATGCCTAGCTGAATAAAAATATTCTTCAAAAAAGAAAAATTAAAAATTCTGTACTGGTTTATTTTCTGTAAGTGTGATACAAACTGGGGTCACCTGGGACGATGGAACCTCAGCTTGAGGAAATGCTTCTCTCAAGCTTACAGGTCATATTCTTAACAGCTAATGTGGGGGGGTCCATCCCACTGCCACCACTGAGCAGGGTCAGGCTGAGCAAGCCATGGGAAGCAGCTACAAAGCAGCATTACTCCACGGTCTCCACTTTAGTTCCTGCCCTGACTTCCTTTCAGGACAGACTACAACTATAAGCTGAAATAAATCCTTTCCTTCCTAAATTGCTCGTTTGTGGCCTTTATCACAGCAATAGAAAGTAAACTAAGGGCTGGACACATGGCTCCATGGTTAGGAGCACTGCTGCTCTTCCAAAGGATCAGAGTTCAGTTCCCAGCACCCACATCGGATGGTGCACATCTGTCTATAACTCCAGGTCTCGAGGAGGCCAATGCCTGCAAGGGGACCTGCACACATGTTTATACTACCCACATATAACTAAAACAATAAATCCTAAAAACAAACAAATAAAAAGCAAGCAAGCAAACTAAGGCAAATTCCAGTAAGTGGGGCTATGGAGACGGCTCACCAGAAAAAGTGCTTGTCACACAACCATGGGGACTACGCATGCATCGCCAGCACGCACTGAAAAAGCCAGGCATGGCAGGGTAGGCCTGTAATTCCTGTAACCTATGGGCAGACACAGAAGAATCCTACAGCTTGCTGCCAAGCCAACCACCTGGCCTAATTTTATTTATGAGTATCTAAAACACTCAGTATCCAAAATATATAAACAACTTTTGTAATTCAATAAGAGAACAATGAGCCTGCGTTTTAAAGAGGTCAAGGACCTGGAAAGCTACTGCACCAAAGACAATGGGGCAGAAGTAGGCGGAGCTCTGTGAGTTCAAGGCCAGCCTGGTCTACGTAGTGAGTTTCAGGACAGCCAGGGCTACACTGAAAAAAACCTGTCTTGAGAAAAAAAAAAATAGCCCAAGCATATCAGTAATCCCCATATTTTGGGCACTGAGAAAATGCAAACTAAAACCTATGATAAAACAAACAAACAAAAGAACTAGGTGTAGCAGCATTTATTACACTTAAGAGGCAAAGGCAGGAGAATCAGGAATTCAAAGTTATTCTGGGCTAAATAACACTGTGTCAAAAAAAAAAAAAGACAAAATTTTGTTCAGAGTGATACCAACTCATACTTGCCAAAAGAAAGAAATAACTCAGTGTATATTTAAAGGATGGGTTCAAAGAACATCCTGTATCCATACACTTATTTGTCTATAAAAAGGAATAACGGGGGGGCTGGAGAGATAGCTCAGTGGTTAAGAGCATTGCCTGCTCTTCCAAAGGTCCTGAGTTCAATTCCCAGCAACCACATGGTGGCTCACAGCCATCTGTAATAAGGTCTGGTGCCCTCTTCTGGCCTGCAGGCATACACACAGATAGAATATTGTATACATAACAAACAAATAAATAAATATTTAAAAAAAAAAAAGGAATAACGGGCTGGAGAGATGACTCAGTGGTTAAAAAGTGCTTCCCACTCTTGCAGAGGACCTAGGTAGGGTTCCTAGCACCCACATTGGTCAGCTCAGTTTCCTGTAACTGCAGCTCTACAGGATCTGATAGCCTCTTCTGGCCTCCATGGTTACCACAGACACACGCATGCATACACACAGAAAAATATACATAAAAAATATCTTTAAAAAAAAGGGATGAAGCATTGACACAGGTCTAACACAGATAACCACTATGCCAAGGAGAAGCCAGGTCACAAAGGCCACAGTGTGTGATCCCAGCGCTGTCGAGTGTCTGGAGCAGATAGTCCATATGGCTGGGAAGTGGCAGGTGCGCAAGAAGAGGTGGAGACCCAACTGCTCAGTGAGCTCAAGGCTTTCCTGTGGGTGATGACGTATTTGGGAACTTTAAAATGGTGGCCACCTAACACCACGAATGTATAAAGGTCACTCAATTATACAAGTTAGAAAGGTTTATTTCATATTATGGCAATTTCACCTCAATTGAAAAAAAGAAGAATGTTAGAAAAACTCAAACTGGGGATGCAGTTTGGAGAACTTGCACATACAAGGCCCTGGGCTGGGATCTGCAACATGCATTCTTTAAAAAACAAACAACAACAACAACAAAATATCCTACAAAAGTAGCAGCTCCAGCTCAGGTGGGACATGGTGCTGGACTGTCTTGCTGCTTTTTTATCTGGACGCTGGCATAGGTGATTAATGACCCAGGTCCTAATCTATCTGTGATTTTTATACTTTAGCAACAAAAAGCCTACAGAGAAAGGAAAAAACACAAAACAAAACCAAAAACCATATCACAGTCTAATCCTCACAGTCAAATGAAACTGGGTCAGAGAGGCTCACTTTTTGGCAAGAATCATAGGACTGAGCAGGGTGGTGGTGGTGCACGCCTTTAATCCTAGCACTCGGGAGGCAGAGGCAGGCAGATCTCTGTGAGTTCGAGGCCAGCCTGGTCTACAAAAGCGAGTTCCAAGACAGGCTCCAAAGCTACAGAGAAACTCTGTCTTGAGGGGGAAAAAAGGGAAAAAAAAAAAAAAGAATCATAGGATGATGGGCTCTCTGGGACAGTTGGCACTGAAATCCAGAGCTCGCCCTGACCACTATGCTGTCTGCCTCCACACCAGTAGGGGAGACAGTATGCTTTCCTAAGGGTGGTGGTGATGGCTAAAGCCAAGCCACAAATAGGATCGGTGGCAGTCATACCATCCAGTTAGTCATACCCCAGACCCTGCTGAGTAAGTAAGAGGCAGCACACACTGCAGGCCAGGCCTTGAGCCCAGTCAAGTTTAGCATTAGAGGGCCAGGGTCTGTCTCACTTAGCTCTACTGCCTTGTGTCAAGGCTTCAAGCAATCACTTTTGCTGCTAGTCTGCTCTGAGAGAGTATCCATGAAAACTCATTAACACAGGCTTGCCTGGGGCAGAGCCTGAGACCAGGCAGACTGGGAGTAAATCAGTACAATGTCTATTTTAACCAGCAAGAGTGGGAATGGGTTAGCACAGATGCCCAGATATCAGGAGGCAGCAGAGCCCTCTTTCTGCCAGCTACTACTCAGATGGCCAAGGAGTACACCTTTGTGCATATGTACTGTGTATTCAAGGCAGGTGGACCAGACAAAAGACAAGGACAGGCCAGCAGCCCATTCAACTCAGCACATCTCAGTGTGGTACACACAAACACAGACATGAAGCCCTAAAAGGAGCCAGAGTCAAGACTCACTTTGTCAGCTAAGTCTAGGCTAGAGACCCCTACCCCCGCACTCAATGGTTCCCTAGCCACCTTCCCACTTCCTAAAACCTTAATCCAGTGAGCCTAGGGAAACTCCCGCCAAGGGACAGGAGTCCAGCAGACTGACACAGCCGAGCACAGTTGCCATTAGATGCAATCCCAATCATTCATTCTGCAGCTGTTTGCTGGACACCTACTAGATGTCAAACATTTCTTGAGGCAATCAAGACAGCATAGTAAACACAGCACATGAAAATCCTGCCTAAAGGGAGTTGACATCAAACGGCTGAATTGTTAATTCATCACACAGACACAGACCAAGCGCATACCTGTCATCCCAGTTCTAGGGAGGCTGATGTAGGATTACTACAAAGCTAAAAACTGCTTAGGATACCAAAAAATCAAAAACAGACCCAAGACGGGCGGTGCAGCTCACCCACTGTCACATCAAAAGGAAGTGGCAGGGCCAGGATCAGAATCTGTCAGGTGTCAATGTTTGAATGGCTCCTTTTGACAGTCTCAAAGTCAAGGCTCAGTCTATGGGGCTGGAGTGCCCTGAGTGTCACCTGCTGTAGGGGAGCAGGAAATGGGGTTTCCTCTGCTGTTCTGCTGGCCCTAAGGAGCAGCCCATTCCATGTGACTGCTGGTGTCTGTGGCCAGAGATGGCAGGACAGGTTCTCATCAGTCATCTGTTATTCAAATGTGCCCGTCTTGCTCCCCTCAGGACACCCTGATTGTCCTGTTCCCCACATGTCGCTGCCTGTGAACTACGGGACGCCCTTGCTCCTCCTCAAGCCCCAGATGCAGCATGGCTCTCCACTGTAAGCCTCAGACCCACCTTCCTCTCGTTGCGTGATTTATTCACAACAAAGGTTGGCCTAGGCACCTCACCTGCCCCAGGATGTCACCACGAGGATTCTAAGATCTAGTACAGCTCCTGGCACACAGGAGCCACTCCATGAGTTAAGCACTGAGTGAATGGAAGTGTCTGGGAACCAGCTTCTTCCTGCCCAGGGGCCCTGAAGGCCAGCGGTGACAAAGCCAACTCTCAGCACATGTTGCTTCCTTATCTAACTCCTAGTGTCACAAGGCATCTGGTGCAGGCACAGGGGACCCTGGGCTCTCAAGGTCTAGTCTCCTCTCTATTCATGACCTCACCAGGGCCTCAGCTTCCTGTCCTCACAGAGGACTGTGGCTGGTGGGGCTGCCCAGCTTCCATCTCACCTGCTCCTGCTAGTGTTCTAGAAATACCAGGCAAAGTGAGACTTTGTCCATTCTGCTCCTCTCATGGGACACATTTTCCAGGCAATTTTTGTGGCTCTGGTACCAGGCACCTCCTCCTCCAGGCTCTATTCACTGTCACCTCCTCAGACTGTCTCTTCCCAGCCCTTGACCTCTCATTCACATGGCCCTTCTCACCACCTGACACTGCGTCTATTTACTGTATTTCCACTCCAAGTGGAACATGGCTTCCACAAGGTCCCAGAACCTTACAATCAATGACTATTTGATAAACACTGACTCGATATGGCTTAGCTGTGTTATCTGAGTTTTATGTGACTACTCCTTCCAAGCCGCAGTTTCTTCACCTGTAAGATGAAGGTATGAATAAGATTGCTGACAAAGAAACCGAGCCTAAAACCTTCTCTGGACTCATTCAGGATGTCCAGCTAGGGCCACAGAGTAATAGTTCCTTGAGCTGGAGATGCTAGAGGAGAGCAGGATGCAAGAGGGAGACACACAATCTGGTGAGCAAAAGTGAATCCTTACCACGTTTGTGGAGCCAGCCTTCTTTGATGACAGAAACCTCATTCATGGTGGCAGCATTAACACGCTGTCACCTACCTTGGGACAGCTCAGGGCAGCAGGACATGCAGGAGGCACCTCGGGTACAGTACAGTCTACGAGAGACAAGAGAGGATTGTGAGGGTGAGGGCCCCATCCTGGATGCTGAGGCCCTTCGGCTCTGTAGCTGGCCAGGCAGCGGGTATAGCCAGGGAGCCAGGAAGAGCTCTTCCCTTGGGGCCCGATCCTGAGGGAGAAACATGGGATCACAAAAGAGCTGAACGTGCACAGGCTCTGCATCAGAGCTCTTCCCTAGGCCAAGCAGGTGTCGGCGCATGCCTTTAATCCCAGCACCTGGGTGGCAGAGGCAGGTGGATCTCTGAGTTCAAGGCCAGCCTGGTCAACAGAGTGAGTTCCAGGTTGGTTCCAGAGTTATACAGAGAAACTGTCTCAAAAAAACAAACAAACAAAAAAAAAAGCAACATAAAAACCAAACTCTTCCCTTCACACCTAAGGCTGGACAGGAAGAGAGCGAGGTAGCTGCAGCCCCACCCCCTGCCTCACCCCAACGCCCCAGTGCTGAGGTAACCGAGAATGAATCAGACAGCCCTGGGCACCTTGGGTGTGCTCAAAGCCACCAGCATCTATCTGCCTGCCCCCAAGACAGACAGACTCATGCACGCACTCATTTCTTTAGAAATCAACCTGCCACCTTAAGCAAACTAAGAACAGCTTCCCCCAAGTACAGGGAGGTTCTGTACCATCCCCAGCTTTCTTTTCCTTCATGTTCCCACCACAAGAATGAGGAAAATAAATGAAGTCGCAGAAGCTCTGGCACCTGAGGGAACCTACTGCACACACACCTGTCTGAAGCCTAGAGGCCAGTCCTGGGGTTTGACCAAAGGCCTGGTTCCTTTTCCAAGACCTCTGCATCTGTCTTCAGGGGCTATCAGCCAACAGACTAACGGACGCCGAAGCTGCTGCTGAGTCTCAGGTTCCCTGAGCAGAGGGAGGAGGACAAATGTGGGCAGCCATCAGCTGGGCCCTTACCTGGAAGCCTGGGCCTGGACTGGGGCCATGGAGCCCAAAGTGCCTTATGTCTGCCTCTCCCAACCCAGGGTTATTTGCGGACAGCAGGTCAGGAGCTACAGAGGCCCCTGGAGAAGTGGCAGCTGGCTCTAGGGACACCATAGGCATCAGCTTTCTCTCGTGCCCCATGGGAGCTGGTGGGCTGGACACAGAACTGCCTGGCATGTGACAGTGGCAGGCTGCCCAGGCCCTGGGTAGAAGGAGGGAGGTAAGTGGGAGGGACCGAAGGGAAGGCAAGGTGGCCAAAGACGGGGAGGACAGGCGGGTGTGAGAGCACAAGCTGGACTCCAAGATACAAAGACAATGAGGGAGTGTGGGGCCGAAACAGCAACAGGGGGACCCAAACACACAGGAGCACAGGGCTCTCAGCCATAAACAGCCCATCAATGTCAACCTCCCCACTTCCCCTTTAATGTTGGCTGGCAGAATCCTAGTCCACATCCTCCTCGAGTCTTACTTCCCTGCCCCAACTCGGAAGCCAAAGGGACCCTCAAAAGTGAGTCGGTCTTAAGCCAAGCATGGTGGCAATCCTTTAGTCCCAGCACTCGGGAGGCAGCTGCAGGTGGATCTCTGTGAGCTGGAGGCCAGCCTGGTCTACAGAGTGAGTTCCAGGACAGCCAAGACTCTGTCTTTCCTTAGCTCAGAATCCTCCATGACTCCCATGTCCTTGGCAAAAATGCCCAAGTCCTCACTGTGGCTCTCGAGGCTGACTTGCCTTACAGTCCCACGTCAGCAGCTGTCTGCTCAGCATGGGGCCCTGCAGCCTTGGCTCCTCCCTACTCAGCCCTCTCCCACGTTCCCCTGCCTCACTCTCATCCCTCCATTTACACCTGACCTTGTCCTTCCATGTCCAAACCCTTCACAGCTCCCCAGTGTGTTTAGAAAACAGAACAAAGTCCTCCCTACAGCAAAGGAGCCACGTGAGTGGTTCCTGAACCAAGAAAGCAAGGGCACACCATCACGACAGGGACTGCTCAGGTATTCATTCTAGCCTTCCTGCTTACACCTTCTGGATAGTCTCCCTCCTTGGGGCCTCAGTGAAACAGTACACCCTCGGATCTCAATCTGCAAAGTTGCATTGAGTGCAGTTATATACCCTTGGGGCAACTCCCCCACACCCGTCAATACTACTAAAGTGGACCAGCCCAGCACTGACATTGCCATGCAATGAATGAGCTGATTCTCACCAACAGGCCGAGCTGCAGAAACACCAATCTTCTGGGAGTGTATCCTAGGCTCCAGACCCTGGAGACCATCACATAGACACAATGATGGGCCTCACAAAACTCAACATTCTGAAGAGGAAAAACACACACATACCCCACAGAACAATGTCACAGGGAGAGAGGTGCTGAGGAGAAAAATCAGGAGGAAATGGTAGGGAATGGGGCTGGCTAGTTGTAGTATAGGGTGCACATGAGCAAAGCCTCAAGTATTCAAGGCAATGCAGAGAACAGCACGTGGAAAGACCCTCTGGCAGGGTCAGAAAAGATGGGAAAGCTTTACGGCAGGAGCAGTGCAGGGAACGTCAGAGAGCAGCTCAGGGCCTAGGGTTGAGGGCCCAAAACCAAAAAACCAAACTGTCCCCAGCCACGGGTCAGCCCTAGTGGGCTGGGATGGAGAACTAAGCCCAAAGCAATGTGAGACCCAGTAAAACAGAACCAAAGCACCCAGTGTGAGCAGAGGGCTGGCTGACAGACAGGCCTCCCACAGCTGCTGTTGCTCAGAGCTGCAGGAAGGCAGTCAGGTGTGGTCAAGAATGGTCAGGATTTCAGAGTCTGAGAGCCATGGCCAACCTGGTAGCCTTAGGCAGGGCACTGGAGCTCCCAATACCCTATCAGAGGGGCTGTAACATGCCCAAGTGAGGACAGAGGCTCAACGAAGAGAAGCCATTTACCTTGGGGTCTCCCAGTTGAGTGGCAGGGGCCCTGGCCACAGCTCCACACGCCAGAGCCACTTTTTACAGTTTCATTTCAGCGACTAAGAAGTCAGCAGCAGCTCAGGCAGGCAAGAGCAGGGGGAGGAATTGGAAGATCCCCTGCGTCCTCCCTGGCTCCAGCCGGCCTCCCACTAAGGGTGGCGCCTCAGCTGAGGTGTCTGTGACGCAGTCCTGGCGGTGATGAAATTCCAGGCAGCACAGCCAAGGGGATGGCCTGCTCGCTGAGGAGCTGCAGGCTGAGGACACTCAGAAGGGCCGGGGATATGCCTGTGGAACTCAGGAGCACGTGGAGACCTGCCCTGACTACCCTTCTGCATCACACACCAGCAGGGAGTCCTTGTATGGCTCCATCACCCATAGCTGCTGCTTCCCAGAATGCCCACATTTGCGTGTGCTGAGGGCTGGGGCTGCAGCGGGTGACTAACCACGAGCCACCTGGGAGGCCAGATGACAAGAACAAGGATCCCTCACAGGAAAGGACGCCTAAGCAAAAGACACAGATCTCAATAGTTATGAGGAGATACAGCGATAGAGTAATACCACCTCAAAAACTCACAATGCCAAGTGTAGCCTACTGTAGGAGTACAAAATGGTGAGGCCATATCAAAACGATCAGTAACAATTAAACTTAATAATATATGGCTAACCTAGTGGTTTCCCAGCAAGCACCCCTACTGCAGTATTTTGCAGATGTTCCTTTGAGCACATGGACATTTTCTATATCATCAACTTTTATCAAAATGATCTTGTAGCCAGGCGGTGGTGGCGCACGCCTTTAATCCCAGCACTCGGGAGGCAGAGGCAGGCGGATCTCTGTGAGTTCGAGACCAGCCTGGTCTACAGAGCTAGTTCCAGGACAGGCTCCAAAACCACAGAGAAACCCTGTCTCGAAAAACCAAAAAAAAAATGATCTTGTAACAGTGGACCAGCTGACAGCGGACTGCAGTTACTGAGAAATAGGTTCCCCTGGTCCTGAATTCTCACAAGCAAATACTGCCTGTCAACGACAGGTATTGTCTTTGGATTTGCTTTCTGAGTAGTTCTAGGAGGCAAGGCCTGGATCAGTGGTAGGTGACAGGCTTTATTGGGACAAAATGGAACGGGGCTTTCACTGCCACTGCCTCAGCAGGACTCTGCTTCCGACCAATAAATAAATAGCACTGGTTAGTGCAGATCCTTGTGGTTCTGCTTCTCAGAGCCCATCTGTGAGTCTAGCAGGGAAACCGACCTCAGAGGGAGTAAGAAGCCACAGCCAGCTGCAAAGGGAATTGAGCTGTTTCTAGGCTTTGCTCTATATGTTCACCTCATGGATTTTTTTTTTCCTTCCAGAAATGGGGATTCAACCCAGGGTCTTGTACATTCTAGGCAAACACTCGAACAATGGGCCATACCTCCGAAACCTCTTTCTGACTCTTAAAGGCATAATCTCAAATTACCCACACTGGCCTAAAACTTACTCTATAGCCCAAAAGAATTTGAATTTGCAATCCACTTGGCTCTGCCTTTTGAGTTCTGGGATTACAGGTCTGTGGAATTACAGCAAATCCAGATTTTAATCAAGCACCCGCCATAGCAAAGCTGTGGGGAGCCAATGACAACTAGGACAGGCGAGAGTCTCTACTTTCCCACGCTGAGGTAAGGGTCTAGAACTTCTCAAAGGGGCATGAACAGAGCCTAGCGTGTGCCCTGTGGCTTTCCTTCCCTTAAGGAACAGCTGTTGTCAAAGCCAAGCACCACTCCTTAGGGAATGGAGGGCCTAAGGGAGACGGTGCAGGCCTCACAGGAGGGCTAGGCTGTGGGTGGAAGGGCTCTGGCTTCAGTGGTTACGCGTCTCAGAGTGGTGGAGATAGGTAGACAGAGTGCTGGGATCTATGTAGGTCTCACACCCTGCTAAGCCTCAGGCTCCCCAGCTAGGACAAGGTGGACCCTATTCTGCTCCTCTGCGCATGAACTGCCAGTTCGGGTCCTTGGTGTCATGTATTAATTACCTCTCATATCTGAACCCAGAGCTGAGTATTTGGCTTCTAAGGGGACCTCTGTGTGAATACCATTGAGGATAGTACTTGAGCTAGACAGATGGAAATACAATGTCTTAAAGACAATTTGGTATGTGCACATTCATGTGTGTGGTTGTGGGCAGGCATATATGCATATTGTATGTAAATGTCAGAGGACAATCTTGAGTACAATCTTCAGGCACTGTCTACCTTTCTCTTGAGACAGTTTCTCATTGGTCTAGAGTTCACTGAGCACAGTGAGCCCCAAGGATCTGCCTGTCTCTAGCATCCAACTCTGAGTTTTTCACAGGTCTGGGGATTGGGTTCAGGCCCCACTATTATACTAACTGAACCACATGTCTTGCTCTCAAAGACAACTTAAAAGAATGCTGCTGAGTGTTTGATATGTAAGATTAGTCTATGGGCTGGGCGGTGGTGGCGCACGCCTTTAATCCCAGCACTTGGGAGGCAGAGGCAGGCGGATCTCTGTGAGTTCGAGACCAGCCTGGTCTACAGAGCTAGTTCCAGGACAGGCTCCAAAACCACAGAGAAACCCTGTCTCGAAAAAAAAAAAAAATTAGTCTATGGTACCTATGTACTCTGCAACATTTTGTTGTGTGTTTGAAAGTGGGTCTTATACCATAGCCCAGGCTGAACTCCAATTCACTGTGTAGTAGTCAGACTGGCCCTAAACCTTGGGGTAGTTCTGCCTTAGCCTTCCAGATGCTGGGATTACAGGTGTGTGTATGTGACCGTGCTTGACTCTAAAACAGAATAAATCTCACCGGTTGTAGCCAGATCCCCTTGGGAACCATCTCTAATCACCTCCCTGCTGCCCAGAGCTGACCATACATGTGACCTCACTGCTACGGCCAAGCTACAGCAGATCTGGGAATGAAACCTGGGTCCTAGGTTTGGGGTCCCCCTTACCATGTTCCTAGAGGGGAAGCTGAAGCAAGCACTTTCTCGGGACATGGAAAACTCCTGCTTTGGCAGCTCAGAGAGCCAGGCTGGGCTCTTCCACTCCATCTCAACTCCCAAACTGGAGTTCTTCTATATGGCAATTTGCTGTGATAGAGTGCAGAGAAAGTCACTTTCCCAAATGCAGTAAGAGCACAAAGGTAAAGCAGGACGGTGGGCTCACAAGGGAGCACTACAGGCTCACATGTGTCCTCCCACGCTGGTCCTCCTCAGTGCAGCCACTCCCGCCTTCACAGTCCTTCCCTGACCTCACTGCAGTTGCACAGGAGAGAGGGGTCCCTAACCAGCAAGTGGAGTCAGCCTGCCTCGCCAGTTACTTCGTGTTTGGTTTCTTTTTCTGGGTCTCCTGTACTTTTAGCACTGTGGCCCTTTGTATTTGGACATTTTCCCTAGTTTGTCTATTCACCCTCTTGTGGGTGGGTACCACAAGGGTACTAATTTCTTGGTTAAGACAGTTTAGTAGGTGAAGGCACTTATATCAAGCTAGACAACCTGGGTTCTGTTCCTAGGACCCACATGGTAGAGAAACCCAACTCACACAAGGTGTCTTTTGAATTCCACGTGCACAGCATGGGACATGCATGCACGCACACACACATACCACAATAACAACAACAAAAACAACAACCCAGAAATACTGTGCCAAAGCCAGGTTTGGTGACACAGGCTTATAATCCCAGACACACATGACGCTGAAGCCAGAGGATCACAAGCGCAGGGTCTCCTGTCCTACAGGGAGTTCAAGGCCTGTCCTGGACTTAGTGAGACCCAGTCTCAAAATAACAGCTACCAGGAGGGTTAAGGACAATGGCTTAGTGGTAGCATGCTTGCCCAGCATATGGCACAAGAAAGAGGGAGAGAAAGACTGCTATACACAGTGTTTTTGTGTATTTTTAAGACTGGCCTGGACATCTTAATTTAATGGAGGCATTTTAGAAAAGTAGATGTAGGCTCAGTACAGAGCTCCTGTCCTGAGCTTTAGAGCCTGAAGAGGCAGGTGCTTAAGTGTCACACGCACAGAAAAAGGAGTCAGAAGAACTGCGCCCACAGTTCCAGGTGTGGGACTCAGTAGGCCTCAGGATGCAAACTCAACACTTCCCAAAGCGGCAGCTGCAGGGGTCAGCTGTTACTATTATTCCCTCTGGTGGGCGGAGACACTGGGTATTTCTGACCGTGGAAATTTTTACCTATTCCACCTCCTTGGTGAGATGGTGGCATTTAAGACTTAACTTTCTTCTTTGTCACACATCCCTCACCCACCCCATCTGTCTCCTGAAGTAGGTAGGATTGAAGGCAGGATGAAGGTGTGGGCAGCTGCCGGAGACTGGGACAAGAATAAGCCCAGAACAGATTTCCTCATCTTTTCCACCACCTCCCCCAACACACACACCTTCCCCTCACTGCACCCCCAGAAATCATGTCAAGTATTCCGGTCTGCCTAGCCATGATCCCCAAACAAACCAAGAACACCAGCTGCACTCAGTGGGCTTCTCCAAGCACAGCCGACAGTACACGGGGCCACTTCCAGGCACACATAGAACACACCAGGCCCCTACAGAGGCTGTGAAGACCACCTGCCTCAGCCCGCCCTCTGAACTGCAGCCTCACAGACCAACCTTTCTGGGTCTCTTGAAGCATCTGCTCTCACCCAGGCCTTTGCACATGCTCTTTCCTCTAGCCAGGATGTTGTTCGCCATACTCTCTCAGCCCAATCCTCCATTCTTCATGGAAACTTGCCCTGAACGCCTCCTACCAGGACGAGGGCACTGACAGGCATAGCTCAGCCTGCCTCTCCCTCACAAAATGCAACTCTAGTAGCCTCTGGCAATATCGCTTCCTCTGCTGGCCCAGGAGCTGCATGAGGCAGGGACAGATGTTGGGACCATTTGGAGTCCTGGCCTCCAGCTGCTCTTCCCTGCTAGAGATCTTTACTTTCCTCTGATTTGAGTCACTGAAAGCTGTGTCAAAGTTGTTTACCAGCTCTGCTTAACGAGCACGTGTTGCCTTGGCCTTGAGGATCAGAGGATAAGGTTTTCACCTGTTGGCCCACTTGACTGTGGGGTATATAAGACTCCATTGTGCTATTGAATAGAGGGGCTTCTTACCAGCGACTAGAGGTCCATGTCTCTGTGAGTCTTTGCGTTTCAACCTCCAGCCCCTTGCCCAAATCTCGGTAGCTCACGAACTGTATGGTAGCGCATAGAGTGCAGATAGGCGGTGTGCGCGGCAGACAGAGCCTGCCCAGGTCCCCACTGTTTCCAACTCTAAGCCCTACTCATCACAGAGCCAACACTAGAACTTTAATTTATCCCAGGAGGGATAGCAACTGGAACCACAGATTTTGTGTTCTAGACCCCTAAGGAAAGAAAAAACCAAATACTCAACATTTACCAGATCCCTAAATAAGGTGTCCTCTGTGCCAACACTGGCACCCAGGATGCATCTGTGACCAGAACCCCTGCTATGGGAGGAGAGAGCAAAATAAGTAAGAAAAATTATACAGCATATTCCAAGTGTCCAGTATCAAGGAGAAAGGCAGTGTACAGAAGACCAAAGAAAGGACACAGGAAGCCGCATGGAAATAGTAGCATCTGAGCAAAAATGTGAACCAGATAAGCCACATGGAAAGCTGGGAGAAGAGCATTCCTTGCAGGACCTGAGGCTCTGCGCTGAGAAAAAACAAAAACAAAAAACAAAACCACTGAGCCAGGCCTGGCATCTCTGAAGGCTTTGGTTCTCCCTAGGAAAGAGATGGAGACCTGTGGGCCTGAAACAGGCATGGTGAAGGGCTGCGAATGGTCCATTCTGCCTCGAGTGTAGCAGCGCAGGTACTCAGTCAAATAGGCTATACCACAGCCTTCCTTTCCACGGGCCCATAGGAACGACAGCTGATAGAAAAGAAGTAAAGAGGGGCTGGAGAGATGGCTCAGTGGTTAAGAGCATTGCCTGCTCTTCCAAAGGGCCTGAGTTCAATTCCTGGCAACCACATGGTGGCTCACAACCATCTGTCATGAGGTCTGTGCCCTCTTCTGGCCTGTAGACATACACACAGACAGAATATTATATGCATAATAAATAAATAAATAAACATTTTTTTTAAAAAAAGTAGTAAAGATGGGAAGTATTTAGAGTACCCAATAGCTAAGATACATACAATTGAAGGAACCAGACTGCTGCCATCAGACCCATAAGCCTGCAACTGTCTTGTCTTTGCTCCCAAGAGACAGAGCCATGACCCTTCTCACATTGCTCCCTCCCATGCCCTGGCCAGTGCTCATCGTCTCTGACATCCTGCAGACCTCAGCTGTCTCAAACACACATATGCATGCTGTGCACACACACTCACTCACAGCAGGCTACAACCATCTGTCACTCCAGTTCCAAGTGATCTCACCCTTTTTCTGGCCTCCAAAAGCACTAGGCACATATATAGTACACAGACATATATACAGGCAAAACACTCACACACATAAAACTTTAACACCAGCACGGGGGTGGGAGGAGGTAGAGACAAGAGACTTCCCGGAGCTCACTGACCAGCCTACATGAAACAGGCTCTGGGTTCTGCAAGAGATCTTGTCTGAAGGCAATAAGGCAGCAAATTACAGAAGACCCGACATGGGCACACTCACCCAAAAAACTCAAGTGACTACACCACACACAACCAAATAAGCCAAACATGCTACATATGATTGGGTGCCTCAGTGTCTCATCTACTAACTGGAATCAAGAGCCCTTCCCATGCCCCAGGATGCTATGCATGGGCACAGTGCTAATGCACAGGGCACACACAGGAACTCAGTGTATCGGCATCATAGTTCATCAGGCCCTATGCTCCCAAAACTTCCAAAACTCTGAGCCCACCCCAGAGGCCTTCTAAGTTCTCAGATGCCACGAACCACAGCAGCCAGCAGCTCAGTCAGTCAAGCATCTTCTCAGCAGGCTGTGCTTTCTTATACATCAGCTTCCTGAAAGCTCCCAGGATTGTGCAGGAACATTTCCACATTTAGTTGAACAAACTGCGCCTCAGAGAATGAACCCAGGTGCAACCTTAAAATACTAAATGGGGGGCTCTCTATTAGCCACCCCACGTCCAATCACTAGCAGAAAATGAGCCCAAGGATAGGTCTGGGCAGACAGCAGCAGTGGCAGCAGCCCCACCACATCCAGGAAGGCCATCGAGGTGGCAAATGGAGAACGGCTTGGATTTCTGACCTCACCCTCAGAAACATCTGTAGCTGAGCTTCCCGGCCAGGGCAGCTGGGCTCCAGGAGCCTGCAGAAGGGACCTCTGACACGGAGCCTTTCCTTGCACCGCCCACCCAGAGCCCAGGCCCTGCTGTGGGTGCTGAGCTGGCAGTGGGTCCTGCCCCAAAGGAGCAGGCTGAGATCCCACCCTGCAGTCCTCCCTCCCTCTTGGTCCTGCTCCTTGGCTGTCTCCCCCAGCTGGGCCTCTCGTTGCTTGGCTGGCTGTCCAGAGCGTCTGCCACGGAACCACCCTACCATGCAGCCCGGAGGCCTGGTGGCGGAGGGCCTTCTGAACAGAGTTCCAGGAAGCTAAAGAGGCCCACAGAAGGGTGGTCGTAGGTTCTCCAGAGGCCTGACTGAGATTGACCACAGAAGATGCTTCTTCCCATCCCTAATCGCTGGGGTCTGCATAGATTCCCCAAGAAGTTCCACTCCATTCTCTCCAGATCAAGCCTTGGAAAGCACAGCAGGGCTGCTGCTGCTACAGCACCAAGCCTTAGGAATGAGGCTCATGAGCCAGACTAGAAGACACCCTCATAGGGCCACTAAGCACCTTTATGCTGAGGGGATCCTGGAGCCAAACCATACAAACACAGCACCTGATTCTCTTCCACTTGAGGACCTAACAGAGGTACAAGGACTTTCAGGACCATTAAGAGACAGCCAGAGCCAATTCCTTCCATCCTTAAGGTTTTCACCCAGGGCCTGTCGTGACTCCATCATGATACTCTAGGCTGAGGTCACAAGTCAATCTTATTAAGGAAGGCCCCCTTGACCACCTAATTTAGACTAAATAGTATCACACTTTCCCTGGCCTCCATTTATCTTGCGCTCATAACATCAACCCTAACCTGCTATGCTGTGATACTGTCAGCCGTCCCTGTTTTTACTATAGAAGGTGAGGCCCAAGACCTGTTCCTTCCAACTTTGGGGGCAAGTGGAGAAGCAGTGGGCAGACTATGACAAGGACCCTTCCTGTTGGTGTGACAGTCATTCACACTGTTACTTAGCAACAGAAGCTGGCTAGGCTAGTTAGAGATGCTTAGACAAGTCAGCCCATTGAGTCCCCACCTCAATCCCTAAATGTAACAGCCATGACCCTGGGGAACATCGTGTGAAACCACAGGAAAGGGAGGCAACCAGCGGGTCTCCACCAAAGCAGTTGTGAGGCAGCTATTCTCTCAAGGGGGAAGTGGGAGGCCTGTGAAACAGTACCCAGCCCCAGGCAGAAGCTTGAAAACCTCCAAGGCCAAAGTCACCACCAACTAAGTAAATCCTCATAGACTCCAAATTCCTTCCCAGGCTGAGGAAGCAGCACTCACCCACTCATGCAGGCCTCTAGGCCTCTTTCCCTGTGGTGCGTCCCTAACCTCACCAAGCTCATCCTCCCACCACACCTCCACCCCGTGGTCTCCCTGCTGCTCCCAGACTGTCGGCCTCTCACCCACACGCTTGTCCCACCTTACCTAGATCAGAGCCCATCCCTGCTACTACATCTAAAGAAGTTCCAGATGGCTCCCAACACCTCATCCAAATTGACCACCTAGCAGCCACTCCACTCCTCTTACCCTGTCAGTCTCCCTCACAAAGGTCTTCTGTTTTGTAGATGGAAACTTTCAATGTAGCCCCGGCTAGCCTGGAACCTACTATGTAGATCAGGCTGTCCTAGAACTTAGAAACCCATCAGCCTCTGCCTCCTGTGCAGCACCACATCCGACAGAATAGGGACTCTGCAATACTCCAGTATCTCCACCTATGCAAAATCCTGCCCGCTCCCACCCTTCCCACCATACCAGGGCTGTGGTAGGGAATCAATAAAAGCACACAAAGGTAAGCACCCAACCTGGAACTCTGGAAAGGATCCAGAATCTGTGCCATGGAAGGCAGTAACTACATGAGCAGAGGCAAGGGGCCATACTTCTTAGCTTACTTGACTATATGCCAGTGCATCTCAGCATCTGGGAGAGAGGCTAACGTCTGCCCTACCTTTCCGATACCCTCTGACAAGCTTCTACAAACTGGCTAGGGCCCTGAGTCCTAGCAGCAGTAACATCAAGCATAATTTGTTAGGCCACCTGGCCATCACTCTGTCTACACAGAAAAGCTAGCAGTATCCTCCCTGGCTCATGTAAGGAGAGGCGTTGAGAAGGCTGAAGCACCCACTCAAAGCCACACAAGCAGCACCTGTGCTCAGAAGTACACCACAGCCTTTTTGAAAACTGGATTTATTACTGTGTATGTATGTGTGCACAGTTGGGGGGGGGCATGCTGTGACGTGCTTGTGAAGGACAGAGAGCAACTCTGTGGAGCTGGTTCTTACCTTGCACCTTTATGCAGGCTCTGAGGATTGAACTCAGATTGCAAGGCCTGCACAGAAAGAGCCCTTACCCACTGAGCCATCTTGCCAGCCTAACACAATTCTTTACGGAAGTTGGGAACCAGGACACTGAATGTCTGGGTGGAGACTGGACAGAGCTGAATCTCTAGACACCTGATGGAATCAGAAGTAGGGGATGAATGAGGCAGGAGCCTCAGTCCCCTGACAGGTTCTGAGTGTGCACAGAGACTACCATGGTTGGCACTACGGGAGAAGTTTTCTATCAATTAACCCTGCCTCCTTACAGGAACTGGAGGCGGGTGCTTTTTGGAGCCCACTGCATGAGGTGAACACGGTAGCCCTATCACACAGCCAGAAGAGATCCTCCTCCTGCGTCTAATGTAGCAGGGGGGTCCACAGCAGCCGTCACCACCTCCCCTCATGGCTCTCCTGCCAGCTCCTACTGTCCCAGCACACATGTGCCCAGGGTTAAAAGAAGCCTAACTCAGCGCTGTCCCCAGGTTCCTCCAGCAAGTCCAGAAATGCTGACCATTCAAAGGACCCCAGCTAGGGGAGAAAGCAGCTTCCCAGGAGAAGAGCCAAGAGGGCAGAGACCCACTCCCGCGTGGGACCTCTTGAGCAAATAGGACATAGCACGAGAGCCCAAGTAATCCGTGTCTATCTGAATCCCAGCCGGGCCTCCAAGAGCTCTGAGAAGACCTGGAAGCAAGCACCTCCTCCTTCAGGCCTCAATTTCTGACTTTGGGGGAAAAAACCAAAACACTATATAAACCCACAAGACCAAGGCTGGGCACAGTGGGTAGTCACAAACAAAGGCCACCATAGCTCAGTGCCTCAGTTGCCTTCCCTGCGACAAGGACATAACATTCCTAACTCACTCTTAGGTCTCTATAGACACAACTGTAGGTATGTTTTGAGACTTAATGAAGCCGTGTGCAAAAGGCCTATCACATAGCTAGCATGATGGGAATACTCAAAAACACATGCTACTTACTATCTAGAAACGGTGGGCCCCTGTGCCTCAGTTTCCTCAGTTAAAAAGGAGAGCATGACAACAGGGTCTGCTACTCTAGGATACCAGGCATCCCGCACAGTGTGGCTCGCTGAACGTCCTGAGTGAAGGTCAGCCATCAATTTCATGCTCATTACTTTAATTGCTCCTGTTAACTCTACCCGGCAAAGCTTCTAATGCTACCAGGAGAGGGACCAGATAAGCACATCCCTAGTAGAGGAAAACCCTAGAGAGTAGCCACTGCCTCTCTGGAAACCAGGACACATGGGAGCCAGTCAGCATAGACACCGATGCTAGAGAGCAATGGCTTCTGTCTGCTCCCTGGATCATACCAGCAGTCTGGCCAGCTAGGTCAATCAGGGACTGCAGCCAGTCCTCCAAGAAATCTAGACCTAAGGCAAAGGTTACAGGGCAAGCCAAGGTCACAGGCTGACCTAAGGAACAGGGACACTGACCACACATTTCTGGGGTTCGCTGCATAGGGAACACAATGAAAACCTAGATCTGTGGTGAACCTAACAACACCAAGCAACATAAAGCAGCCTTCCTCCCTAGGAGAGACCAAGTTGGGTGAAGTGCTCTCCCCTCAAAGTCCCCTCGGGCCCCTGCAGAAAGGAACAGCTGGGAAAACAAAGCTCACCAGACCAACTGTTATCACTCAACTAGTAGGAGCGTAAAGAGGACCTGAGGTTGAGCTGGTAACAGGGAGGCACGAGCAGCCACGTGGCCAGAGATGGAGAAACTTTTGTGGTCTGGGCTGATATAGACCCCTTAACATCCATGCCCACAACAGCAGGCAGTACCTGAACTCTAAACTGCTTCTCTGAACCCTGTATTCTTTCAGCAGAGGTCTGTCACCAGAACCCAAAAGGTCTCCAAATGAGAGAAATAGGGTTCCCAAATTCTGAGAATCAAGTCGTCCCCCAGTCACCTTGCTATGTAGGAGAGCTGTCCCTCAAAACACACCTTCCTCCCAAAAGGTGACAAGCAGGTCCAGAGATACAGCTCCTTAAATCCAAGCCCGACAGCCCCTCCCTTTTCTACTAGGGAGCCAGACTAGAGATCAGAAAACTTCAGTGACTTCTAAGACACATCTCCACCCCCGGAAGGAAAGAATTTGCCAAAGGATGTCCCACACACCTTAAAGAGAAATAATCTGGGAGGGGTTCTGGCGTGGAAAGCGGACAGTCCCGTGATAAAGGGCACCCAAGTTACGATCCCGTTCTCCTCAAGTCATTAAGAAGTCCGATAAAGCCTGAGCTGTGTGTAAACGCCCACCTCCTGCACATTACAGGAAGCAGAATGCACTCATCGCCCACTCGGCATCACACCCCCAAAAGTACGCCTCCTAACACTCATCCAGGCCTCCCAGCAGCCAGTGATATGATAATCATTCCGACCCTGCTCTCCTCTTGATACTAAAGGCGGCTCTCGCCTGCCTACGTGGTACTACCCTGACGGCCCCATCGCGGCCACCCCTGTTAAGACTCCTCTCCAGAAGCTCCCATCCCTCTAAGTGCACTACAGGAACGGCTCCCAAACCACCCCAGCGGCACAACCCTCTACACTTGACAAGGGGTGCCGCCTCAAAGCTGGACGGCCGGCACGGTACAGCGGGAGCTGTCTTCCCCGACAGCCCCCGGCCCGCGCACACTGAGCGAGCTCCCCCCGCCGCCGCAGTGGTACGGACCGCCGCCCACACCCCCGTCCCTCCGGGCCGATCCCTGAGCCCCGGAGCAGCCGCCCCCACTCAGTTCCGGAAGGGGGGGGGAGCCTCTAGGTCCGTGGTCCCCGCCCGGCGGGCACCGGTGGTACGGCCCAGCGCGGCCCCGCGGGGGGCCAGGACGCGACCATCGCGGAGGGGAGGGCACTTGGGGACACGCGCTGGCGCACTCACCTGTCACCGGCGGCCGCCCAGCCTCTCCGGCGGGGCTCTACCCCCGCCCATCGCCACGCTGTGCTCGCTCCCGCTCCTAATATTAGCTGGCGGAAGTGATTGACCGCCCCCTCCCACCCGCTGGCCGGAAATACCGCCTTTTCCAGCCACAAACAGGAACTGACGTAAGGAGACCGAGGGCCTGGCCTCAGAAAACATCAGACCGCAAGCGCAGGGACGAGGAGGAGGCGGGCTCACAGCAGCGCGCCTGCGTACATCTTAAGCAACGCCCGTCGTGGGGGTTTTAGTGTTTTCTTTTTAGAGTCTTTTTAGAGTTCTGGAGGCGGAGGGAGAGGGTTACGCACGCGCAGTAGTCTGCCAACGTTGGCTTTCCCCGAAGGCCCAAAGTGATTATTTCCCGGCAGTCCAAGGGCCTTATTTACATACGCTTTGATCTCGTTTTACTCTTCTTTTGCGTTCCTCTAGACCTGCGAGCGATTCTCAACCTGTGGGTCACAAGGGTTGCCTAAGACACCGAAAACATTATCTGTTTACACTACGATTCATAACAGTAGCAAAGTTACAGGTATGAAGTAGTAACGAAAATAGTTTTATGGTGGTGGGGGGGGGTTCACCACAACATGAGGAACTGTGTTAAAGGGCAGCAGCATTAGAAAAACTGAGAACTACTGTCCTAGACTATTTTAATTAATTAAGTAATTAATTTATTTGGCTTTTTTGAGACATAGTTTCTCTGAATAGCCCTGGAAGTCTCTTTGTAGACCATGCTGGCCTCAAACTCAGAGATCCACCTGCCTTTGCCGCTGAGTGCTGAGCCACCACACCAGGCTAGTTTGTAGGCGTTCTTAAAGAGGCACAGAACTGGAGTTGGTTGACTTCAAAGCAAGTCTCTTGCCGGGCGGTGGTGGCGCACGCCTTTAATCCCAGCACTTGGGAGGCAGAGGCAGGAGGATCTTTGTGAGTTCGAGGGCAGCCTGGTCTACAAGAGCTAGTTCCAGGACAGGCACCAAAAACTACAGAGAAACCCTGTCTCAAAAATCAAAAAAAAAAAAAAAAAAAAAAAAAAAGCAAGTCTCTTATTGCATCCATGCGGATGCCGCAAGTGCCCTGTCTCAACAAAACAAAAACAACAACAAAAAAATGTGCTCAAACTTTGAATCACATAGCCGACCCCACATTAGAATATCCTCTTAGCAGACTATCTTCTACACTCACACGTCAATATTCACATCTACAAAACAAACTATCTTGGACTCTGGTGGAAAACAGTTCTTACTGAACAGGATATATATCCAAATAAATGTGGTATTTATAACTTCTCCTATGGAATCACTCGACCCGTGTAGGATGTAATAAAAATCACCCACAGGAGAATGGAAGGGCAAAGGTTGAAAGCTTGTAACGCAGCTCTGCAAAGGCTGAGGCAGGAGGATCAAGAATTCCAAGCCAGCTTGGGATTCATAGTGACTCCCTACCTCAGAATTTCAAGGTTTCATTATTAGGAGTGGGACTGATGATGTACACGAGGGCAAACGCTACAAGAAGCCAGAGAAGGCATCAGTTACCCTGGAGCTAGAGTTTCTGGCGGTCGTAATCAGCTGGACTCTGGTCCTGGCAAGAGCACTAGACATCATCATCAGAGGTGGCTTAGCACTTCCTGCAACAGACTTAGTTGACTTCTCAGGGGATGCCTTACCCTGAGGAGCAGATGGGGGAAGAGGTGGGGAGAAGGGAGGAGGAGAGGAGGGAGGAATTTGGAATTGTAAAAAAAAAAAAATTAAAATAATTAACCTAGCATTAATAAAGAAAAAAGAGAGAGAAAAAAAGATTGAGAGAGAGAGAGAGAGAGATCCCTGCTCTTCCAGGAGACTGAAGTTCGGTTCCCAGCTCCTATATACCATTTTGTTTATTATTTTCTGGGGTGGAGCCATGTAGCCACGGCAGGCCTGAATTCACTATGTAGCCCAAGCTGCCCTCGAGCTCATGGAAGTCCTCCTGCTCCAGCTTTTCCAAGCACTGGGATTCCAGGCAGGTGCCACTATACCCAGGAGGACAACACTTCCATCACTCAATTTTTTTTTTTTTATCAGAAAGCAAATGGTGGGCTCAGCAAGTAAAGGTACCTGTTGCCAAGCCTGATGACCTGGATTCCATCCCTGGACCAATATGGTGGAAGAAGGGAATTGACTCCCTCAAATTGTTCTTTGAACACACACACACACACACACACACACACACACACACACACCACTCTAAAAAAGCACTTGGGAGGTAAAGGCAGGCAGATCTCTCTGAGTTCAAAACCAGCCTGGTTTACATAGTGAATTCCATTCAAGTCAGGGCTATATAACAAGACCCTGTCATCATTAAGAGCACTTGTTCTTGTAAAGGACTCTGCTTCTGTCTCCAGCACCCACATATCAAATTACAACTCTCTTCAGATCTTTGTGAGCATCAGGCATTCACATGCTACCCACACAGACAAACTACACAGAAGTAAAATTAAGAGACTCTGGATAGTGCTGATTTTTTTTTTTTTTTTGGTTTTTCGAGACAGGGTTTTTCTGTGGTTTTTGGAGCCTGTCCTGGAACTAGCTCTGTAGACCGGGCTGGTCTCGAACTCACAGAGATCTGCCTGCCTCTGCCTCCCGAGTGCTGGGATTAAAGGCATGCGCCACCACCACCCGGCTTTTTTTTTTTGAGACAGAGTTTCTCTGTGGTCCTGGCTGTCCTGGAACTCACTCTGTGGACCAGGTTGGCCTTGAACTCACAGAAATCTGCCTGCTTCTGCTTCCTGAGTGCTGGGATTAAAGGTGTGTGCCACCCGTCCTCTAACTTTTGATGGTTCTACCCCAGAATCTCAAGTTCTGTACCACTATACCCAGTTTAAAAAAAACAAAAACAAAAACCTTGTTGGGCAGTGGAGCACACACCTTATTCTCAGCACTCCTGACGCAGAGGCAGGCACATGTCTATAAGTTCAAAGTCAGCCTGGCCTACAGCGTGACTTCCAAGACAGTCTCCAAAGCAACACAGAGAAACCCTGTCTCAAAAAATCAAAAAATAAATAAATTTTTTAAAAACCCAAAAACTATATAAAGAGTGCCAGGAAAGCCAGCACTAAATAGTGAAACCCTCTCTCCCAGTGTGTGTGTATATATATATATATATATTCATGTTGAGAGCATGTTGCAAACCCCACCCCTCCCCCTAAAAAGAATTACTTCCCAATAAGGAGATGTATTAGTAATATTTAAGCTCTTGCCACAAGATGGCACCATATAAACTGGTCATCACTACAACTGGCTGGCTTAGACCCTTTCCTATGGAAATGTGAGGTATATCTGTGCTATTATTCTGAACACTTGCTGTATAAAAGAAGAATGAAAAGAAAAAGAATGCCCTTATATGCCATCGAAATGATGTATATGTCTCATACACACACAGACCTCTAGTCTAGCTCAGTAGGTACCGTGCCTGATCTTTGTGAGCACCAGACAAACTACTCATACACAGAAGTAAAAGTAAGAGAGAGAGTCTGGAGAATGCATAAGGACTCAGGTTCTCACCTCAGTACTGCATAAACTGGGCATGGTGGCCAAGTCCATAATCTCAACACTTAGGAGGAGAAGGCAAGAGGATCAAAAGTTGAAGAACACCATAGACTAAGGGAGACCTGTCTCAGACAAAACCAAAACACTTCTAAAGGTGATTTAAAAAAAAAAAACTCAAAAAAAAAAAAAGAGAAAGCCAAGCAGTGGTGGCACACGCCTTTAATCCCAGCACTCAGGAGGCAGAGGCAGGAGGATCTCTGTGAGTTCGAGGCCAGCCTGGTCTACAAGAGCTAGTTCTGGGACAGGCTCCAAAGCTACAGAGAAACCCTGCCTCAAAAAAACAAAAACAAACAAACAAACAAACAACTCAGGGCTGGAGAGATGGCTCAGAGTTTAAGAGCACAGGCTGCTCTTCCAGAGGTCCTGAGTTAATTCCCAGCAACCACATGGTGGCTCACAACCATCTGTAATGAGATCTGGTGCCCTCCATGCCAGAACACTGTATGTTTAATAAATAAATCTTTAAAAAAAAAAAACTCAGAAAACTGCTACAGCGGGGTCAACTATCATGTCCAATTGGACTACACTGATGGAACATGGTGCTGGCTAGAACCAGGCAAGCTGTGTGTGCCGATACACCTAGAACCCCAGAATTTGGAAAGTAGAGCAAAAGGGTCAGAGTTCAAGGTCAACTGTGCCTGCACAGCAAGTTCTGAGGCCTGTCCTCTGCCCCACCTGAAACTCTACTGAAGAAGAGAAAGAGGCAACCATGGCGTCAACCAAGAGTAAACTCTGGGCTTTGAAACTTGGTTCACTGATACATTGTTAACAGTTAGCAGTCTGCCTGTTTAAGAGGTTAGAAAACAACATGAGAAAACTGGGCATGGGAGACAAGGTACTCTGAAACTCCAACACCACTCAGCAGCAGAGGCCAGCCTACATCTTACATGATGAGACCCCATTTCAAAAATACCAAAACAAACTAGGGGTTAAGGGAGATGGTTTGGGAGTTAAGAGTATTTGCTGCTCTTGCACACGACCCAGGTTTGCTTTCCAG
>NW_004949213.1:747646-749957 GCF_000317375.1 Microtus ochrogaster | reverse complement strand
GGTTGTGAGCCACCATGTG
Source organism: Microtus ochrogaster (assembly GCF_000317375.1). Taxonomy (NCBI): domain Eukaryota; kingdom Metazoa; phylum Chordata; class Mammalia; order Rodentia; family Cricetidae; genus Microtus; species Microtus ochrogaster. Next base: position 749,938 of record NW_004949213.1, on the reverse strand, counting down.
GTTGCCGGGAATTGAACTCAGGACCTTTGGAAAAGCAGGCAATGCTCTTAACCACTGAGCCATCTCTCCAGCCCTATAGGTGGAATTTCTGGAGAGAGGAAGAAGCAAGGAGCATGGGAGACTCCAGAAGACATGGAAACAGGAGGTGCAAGGTGGAAGAGAGGTAACGCCATGTGATAGAACAAAAATTAATAAAAAATGGACTAAGTTATAAGAGCTAGTTAGAAACAAACCTAGGTTATAGGCTGAGCTTTCTTTTTTTTTAAAAAAAAAGATTTATTTATTAGTGATGTATAGCGTTCTGTCTGCATGTATCCCTGTCCACCAGAAGAGGGCACCAGATCTCATTACAGATGGTTGTGAGCCACCATGTGGTTGCTGGGAATTGAACTCGGGACCTCTGGAGGAACAGCTAGTGCTGAGGAGGGAGCACTGGAGAGGGAGAGGGAGGGAGTGAGAGCACCCTGCACTGACACACACACTTAGTGCCTGCTACACAAGCACCCTACTACACACACACACACACACACACACATAGTGCCTTGTGCTTGCTACACAAGCACCCTGCACTGACATACACACGCTCTTGCTCTAGCAATGTCTAGCAATTCCCACCAGGTAAGAAAAAGAAAATAAAACTCAGGAGGTTCCTGAAACCAATAAAATTCACAAGGCCACTTCCAGGGATAGATAAACAAGTTAAATCTGCTGAAAAGAGACAGCAGCTAAGATGCCTGATTGGACAGGGGATTCCAAAACGTGGGCTTCAAGTGAATCATTGCCTATGCTGTGTTTTTAGCGACACAGGTGCCTTTGGGTCACCCCTGCTCCTGTAAGAAACCCTCCAAACTCCTTGGTTCCCTAATTTGGATTAGGGCAGATTCATACTTTGGTCTCTCTCTGGGACCCTGTCCGGGGTGAACAGACGTTCCTATCTCCCGGGAAAAGTGACATAACACTAGTTCATTCTTGTTTATTTTGTATTTGAAACAGACTCACTCACACTATAGCCCAGGCTGGTCTCAGACTCCTAGCAATCCATCTGTGTCTGCTTCTAAAGTGCTGGACTATGCGCATGATATATCACACCCAGTTGGGTTGTTTTTTGACAAGGTCTCTTCAGGTTGTCCACGTTCAAGTTGAAAAAAAAGTTTGATACTCAGGGAAAACATGGGTGTGAACCCTTCTACTGATGACTGTGACCCGTCAGCCCATCAGCCTTTGACATTCAAATTTAACTGATCCTCTGACAGGCTACCTCTTGGAAGGAGGAGGCCACGGCCTGGCACTCAGTAGCTCCAGACGTGACAGAGTGAACACTGAAAACTAGATGGTGGCACCCCAGAACTAAGTAAACAAGAACAACAGAATAAGCCATGCCTGATGGTAAACTCTTCAGCCACAGCCTCGGAGAAGCTGAAGGAAGATGCTGGAAAGTTTAAGGTCAGCCTGAGCAACTCAGTAAAAGCCTGTCTCAAAATAAAAGACTCTTGCGAATCCATACCCACACCTGGCCATCGTCTTCCCAAGGGCCTGTCTCTTTGCCTTAATGCCCCTGCTGGCCTCTCAAACCCTACTGTAGTTTATTTTCGTTTTTTTTTTTTTTTGGTTTTTCGAGACAGGGTTTCTCTGTGGCTTTGGAGCCTGTCCTGGAACTAGCTCTGTAGACCAGGCTGGTCTCGAACTCACAGAGATCCGCCTGCCTCTGCCTCCCGAGTGCTGGGATTAAAGTTTATTTTCGTTTTGTCAGACAGTCTCACTCACTGTGTAGGGCAGTCCTACACTCATGATTCTCCAGCAGCCGTGCACTCAACTGCCTGAAAACCTTTTGTTTTGCACGAATATGGAAGGCCAAATGTGCAAGTGTGAATATATGTAGATGCTGGAGGCCAACGCCGGCCGGTTCTCAGGAACCATCCAAGTTGGTTTTATTTGTGTGTGTGTGCATTTGTGTTTATGTGCTGGGATTTGAACTCAGGCCCTTGTGCTTAGTTGCAAGTACACCTCCAACTAACTCAGCTATTCCTGCAAGAGCAAAAGCCTTTCTTCCTTTTTTCTTAGAGTGAAGTGCAGAAAAAGGGACAAAGTAGTAGCTGGGCAGTGGTGGTGCATACCCTTAATCCCAGCACTTGGGAGACAGAGACAGGCAAATCTCTGCAAATTCAAGGCCAGCCTGGTCTATAAAGCAAGTTTCAGGATAGCCAGGGCTGTTACACAGAAACCCTAATTTGAACTGAACCTCCCCCCAAAGAAAGAAAAAAGAAACAAAGTGATGAAGTGACCCACACACAC
>NW_004949213.1:746266-747546 GCF_000317375.1 Microtus ochrogaster | reverse complement strand
TTTGGTTTTTCGAGACAGGGTTTCTCTGTGGCTTTGGAGCCTGTCCTGGAACTAGCTCTGTAGACCAGGCTGGTGTCGAACTCACAGAGATCCGCCTGCCTCTGCCTCCCGAGTGCTGGGATTAAAGGCGTGCACCACCATCGCCTGGCAGGGTAAAGTTTAAAGTGGAGAAGGCAAGAGCTATGAAAACCAGTCGGGCTGAAGTGTGGTCCTGCACACCTGACCCACAATCGTCAGAGCTGATGCTGTATGGTACTCTGATAAGTTGTAAATCTCCTTCAGGACACGAGGCACACAGTTTCCTTAATAAACTCCAACATTGCTTGGGAAAAAAAAAATTAATGCTGGGCATAATGCTCTGTAATTGCAGCATTCAGGAGGTAGAGGCCTGCTGTAGCTGCATAGTGAGTGAAGGCCAGGGTGGGCAACAGAGGGCGGGAGAGGGAGGGGACAAGGGAGAGGAAGGGAGGAAGGAAGGAGGACTAAATAGAAGTAAGAGCGGGCCAGAGGGCAGTAGCAGCAGGGGCCCCTGTCATCAGGAAGGCCAGAGACAAGGCCCACAAGGCTTGGGGATTAAAGGAAGGGCTGGAGCCTGGGAAGCTGCTATAGGGTTTGAGCCTAAAGAGCACCCCAGCTCCAGGTGCTAAGCCTGACTTGGGAGTCCCCTATTGCCAGGAGAAGGAAGAACCCAGAGTTGTCAGGTTTGCCCTAGGGATGGCACTGAGCTCCAAAAGCAACCAAATCTTGAATTGGGGAGGTGAAGAAACCGAGAAGCCAAGAATTACAGGATGAAGTGAACAAACATGAGGACATATCCTTCCTGATACAGCTGGCTCAGGAACCAGATCTATGCATGATGGAGGCTGAGGCCAGGTGATCCGTGTCAGCAATGTGACGGGCCTGACAGCAGAGAAGCTGGGCTCTCACGTTCATGGCTGTGCTTCAGTCAGTGGTGTTACCATATTCTGCCAAATTTAACACCATGCCAAAAGATTTGCACAAATAGTTTTTCAGGACTTTCCTGGTTTGACATGAGTTCCTGTTTAGAGGAAGGCAAATCAAAGTAAGCCCCAGCCAAACCAATAGATGAGCATTTCCCATGAGCTGGGACCACAAACCACAATGGTTCCTCATCTCTGTGCCACAGCGGCTTTAGCAAGTCCAGGGCTGTTCCTGTAGAGGCCAGGTTAGCATGATATCACAGTATTTCCTGACTGAAGAATGTACGGTTGCCTAGCATGTAAGAAGCCCTGGGCTCAAACCCCAGTACCACGGGGGGG
>NW_004949213.1:737482-745236 GCF_000317375.1 Microtus ochrogaster | reverse complement strand
CACACACACACACACACACACACACACACTCTATTAGTTTTGAATCATGACACAGTAACTTTGAGACCAACTGAGTTTCAGAAAACCCTATCTTAAAAACAGAAAGAGGGGTCAGGCAGTTGTGGAGCACACCTTTAATCCCAGCACTCAGGAGGCAGAGGCAGGCAGATCTTGGCCAGCCTGGTCTACAGAGGGAGTTTCAGAACAGCCAGGACTACACAAAGGAATCCTATCTTGAAAAATCAGGAAACCAGAAAGAGGGACTAGAGAGATGGCTCAGTGGGTAAGAGTATTTTTTGCAGAGGATCCAGCACCCACATCAGGTGGCTCACAACTGCCTCTAACTGTAGCTCCAAGGGACCTGATACCCTCTTTTGTCATCTGCAGACAGTATATTCATGTACTAAGCAATCCATACATAAATACACACATGTATACATAATTTAAAAATAAAATCTTGTTTAAAGAAAAGAACTAGTAAGGTGAAAACACTTGCCACCACCCTCAACCAGCTCGGTGTGACCACAACACCAACTCCAGCACAGGACACAGTGGTCCTTTGACTTGACACCCCCCCCCTCCCAGACACATGGTGGTGGGACAACAAAAATAACAAAGAAAACCTACAACCTCCAAATGGAAAACACTTAATGAGAAGTGGTGGCTCCTGCCTAGAATCCCAGCACACAGTCTCTGTCCTAGGAGGTGGAGGGCAGAGGAGGCTCAGTCTCAAGGTCAGCCTCCCCCCACCACTCAGGACGGCGTGGTGAAACCGAGTCTGCCTGTGTGACACACCCCACTTAAATGCCAGCACAATGACGTCCAGCAAGTACGTGAGGGAGTCAGGAAAGTGGAGGGCAGGAGATGTGCACAGAAGGCTGCGTGACAGGGTCTGTGAGATGACTGTTTGTTTGTATGTTTTTCCTTTTGTTTTCTAATTTTTATTCTTATTTTGTTTTGGGAGGTTACAAGGGTGGAGGGCGGGTATGCAAGGACTAGGAAATGAGTGGGATTGGGGTGCATGATATGAAATTCCCAAAGACTCAATAAAAAATTATGTTAAAAAAGTATGTGCTAGAAAATTTAAATAAAAAAGGATTTTTTGTTTTATTTGTTTTTTGTATGTGACAAGGTTTCTCTGTGTGACAGTACCAGCTGTCTTGGAACTAGCTCTTGTAGACCAGACTGGCCCCAAACTTACAGAAATCCGCCTGCCTCTGCCTCCCGGGTGCTGGGATTAAAAGTGTGCGCTACCACCTCCTGGACATAAAGAAGGATTTAAGAGGAGATGTTTAGAAACTGAAAGCTGGTACACTTGCTAGCGTTGTTAGTGTGTGCAAGACACTAGATTTGATCCCCAGCATTAGAAGAAAAATAAACAGCAAAGTTCCCTCTGGAGCCCACACCTGGTTCAAGCTAGATGCAGGACCCAGAGGCTGGATAGCCCAGAGATCCAGGACAGAACCAAACATGACTGGGAAAAAAAAAGTCAATTAAATGATCCCTAATGATATTCTGCTATACTAATAGACTGGTGCCTTCCCAATAGTCATCAGAGAGGCTTCCTCTAGCAGCTGATGGGAGCAGATGCAGAGACCCACTGCCAAACACTAGGCAGGGGAACCCCAAAGTAGGGGAGGAAGGATTGTAGGAGCCAGAGGGGTTGGGTTGAGGACACCATGAAAACACAGTCCACAGAATCAACTAAGCAGGGTTTGTAAGGGCTCACAGACTGAAGCAACAATCACAGACCCTGTAATAGGTCTGAACTGGGTCCTCTGCATATGTTATGGCTGTGTAGCTTAGTGTTCTTGTGGGACTTCCAACAGTGGGAATAGGGGGCTGCCTCTGTTGCCTATGACTGGGACCCTTTCCCTCCTACTGGGTTGCCTTGTCCAGCCTTGAGAGGGTCTGTCTTATTGTGATTTGTTATACCATGTTTGGAGCAATATCCCTGGAAGGCCTATCCTTGTTTTTGAAGGAAAAGAGAGGAGTGGACCTAGAGAAGAGAGGTGAGTTGGGGGAACTGGGAAGAGTGGAAGGAGGGAAACTTTAGTTTGTATATAATGTATGAGAGAAGACTATATCTTTCTTTTTGGTTTTTCGAGATAGGGCTTCACTCTGTAGTCCTGGCTGTCCTGGAAATATTGCTCTGTATATCAGGCTGGTCTTGAACTCACAGAGATCCGCCCCCTGCCTCTGCCTCTGCCTCAGTCTCCCGGAAGCTGGAATTATACACACACCCACTCTACCCGGTGCCTCTACACAGTGAATTAGAACTGTTCTTCCCATTTGTTCTCAATCGCTGCCACTAGCAGCCATGAAGTTCTCAGGCCAGCCGTCTTCCTGGTCATTGCCCCACCTCAAGGCCTTTGCCTTTGTCTGTCTTTCTGTCAGAATGTTCTTCTGAAGTTTGAAAAATTAGCTCTTCTTATCCCCAGTTCACATCAAAATCTTCTGACTATACAACGACAGTGGTACTGCCAAGCCTCATCCCTCGGCCCTGCTCCTTTGTGCAGCACCATCTCAGGACAGCTGAGAGGATGTTAGTAGTTGGCCCATGCCTGTAAATTGCTTCAGTCCAGAGGTAGAGGCAAGGGAATCCTGAGTTTGAAGTCAACCTGTGCTACACAGTAACACACTGTCTCAAAAAGAAAGCAGAGAGAAAAAGGCCAACAAGAGTATCAATGTAAAGCCTGGGCCTAGTCTTCTGCACCACACACAACCCTGGAATGGCAGCATAGGCTTATGCTGTCACAAGTCTCAAGGTAGAGAGTAGAAAATTAGAAACTCAAAGTAGGGGTAGAAGACATGGCTCAGTGGTTAAGAGCATTTGTTGCTATTACAGGGACTTAAGTTTGGTTGCCAGAGCCCACATAGGGGCTAACAACCATTCTTAACTCCAGTTCCAGGGGACCCAAAATTTTCTTCCAGTCTCCAAGGGAATCATCAGGCACTCATGTGCCTTACACACACACGGAGGCAACATATCTATATACACAAAATAATTATGTTTTTAAAAGAGAGACATTCCAAGTCTTCTTCAACTATATATCAAGTTTGGGCCATCTTGAGTTTCAAAGAAAAAAGAAAGAAAAAGGAAAGAAATCCAGCTGGGTATGAGGGCAAAAGCCTTTAATCCCAGCACTTGCAGACAGGCAGGTCTCTTGACAATTTGAGGCCAACCTGATCTACATAGCAAGTTCCAGGTAAGCCAGGGCTATATAATGAGATCCTATCTCAAATAAAACCAAGCCACCCACAGGCAGTGTGGCAGAACAGGTGAAATTGACGGAGAAGCCAGTGATAGACCACTCCGCTTGGATGGGAGGAGATGGCTTTCCTGGCTTTCTGGTGTTGTCACCACTATGCCCTTCACCTGCCCCACCCCAGGGTGTTGGCTGTGTTGGTGAGGTGTGAAGAACAGACCTGTGACTCCCACTGAAGGAGGGGGAAGGACAGTTTAGAAGTCACAAAAATATATTAAAACAGCCGTCACCTTCCCCCAGCACCCCTTCCCTCCCCAGTGTCTGCTGCCCACCACCCACCAAGGAAAAAGATGGCCAGGGCAGGGAAACGGAGGTGCCCCAGCTGCAGGCCAGGATGGGGGGCCTCCCTCCAGCCTGGGAATGGAAGGCAGCTAACAGTCTTTACAGGTTCGACGCCACCGTCGACGAGGGGGCCGCTGGGAGGTCAGAGGTGCAGGAGGGTCAGGCAGGATGCAGCGGACGGTCGGGCCTTGCCACAGGGACAGAAAACAGAAGAGAAATGAAAAGAGTGAAGAGAAGAGAGACTACAGCAGGGGAAGGGGGAGGAAGGGAAGCCACAGGGTAGGGCAAAGGGGGTGCCTCCAGGTGACACCTCCGGTGGGGCAGCCAGGACAGGAAGACATAAGGCAGCAGATGCTGCTGGTGGGGGTGGGCTGCATGGAAGGGGCAGGGCACTTGGCTTTGGGGAGAGGTAGAAAAGGAGAATGTGCCAAGGCCACGGCTAGTGCACAGAGGACGGGGGACGGGAGGATGGGGGGTGACGACATGACGACACAGAAAGGGAGGGTCCCAGAGCAGGCAAGGTCAGGCCACAGGAACATCCAAAACCAGGGGAAATGCCTGTGTACCCAAGTGCTTGGAACCAGCATGAATGCTGGAAAGAGCCAGGCTTTATGTCATCTAGAGCTGGGAGGCAGGAAGGCTGGAAGGGACGGAAGCAGGAACCTGCCTGCCATTGCATGCTGCACCCCACCCTGCGTGCCAGCTAGAAGGTCCTTCGGCCCAGTCTTTTGAACACGCTCACAGCGCCTGCATGGTCCATCTGGGCACCAAGGCTCTCAATAGAGCTGCTCCCCCGGGGCCCTACCAGTGTCCTCTTAATGGCGAACTTGACCTCAGCTGAGGACTTACTCTTGGTGCTTGTAACCTGGCTGTCCTGGGCCTCAGCCACAATAGCAGTCTTGCCCAGTCTCTGAAGGACACTGACTTTGGGCAGGGACTCCAGCTTCTTCTCTGGTCCAGGACGAGAGGGAAGCGCCAGGCGCCGCAGTCTTGGAGCTGTTGTGGTTGCAGAGCTTGTAGCTTTGGCTTTGACAGTCAGTGCTGGCTGGGGACTGGCCTTGGTGGGGCCCCGTCCTAGCTTCTTTAGGACCCCAGCATACTGCAGGACAGAGCTGCTGCTGTCATTGTCACTGTCCCAGGCCAAATCCTCATCCATCTCCGGGGTGGCCCCTAAGCGGCTGAAAACTCCTGTGGGCTGTAGAGTGAGAGGAGAGGCAATGGGCACTTAGTCACTCGGCAGGCTGCCTATACTATGCTGGCCTCTAAGAAGTCGGCGTGCAGGGCAGTGCCATCCTATGTGAGGGTGAACGTCATGAGAGGACCAGAAGCTAGGAAGCCCAGGGAAGACGTGACTATGCCAGGGGGCTCAGGAAGGTTCCTTAGGAAAGAGCACAGGCCACTGGAGCTCTGAAAGCTGAATGGCACTCAGTAAAGACAGGGAGAAACAGGAGGGCTCTGCCAAGGGCAGGGTGAGCACTCAAACATTCTCCAGCCATTTTAGCTGTTAACTGTGTCATGCCTCAGATAGAATTCAGGGCCTGAGACATAGCTGGGACATTCTCTACCACTGAACCACACCCCAGCCCCTTACAGGGTCATTTACTTAGCAGACACTGTACCTTGGCCTAGGGTGAACAGTGTTGAGGATACTGTGCTGGTCAGGACAACCCTGGCCAGCCCCTCCTGGAGTCATAGTGCAGTGGAGTAGGCAGCATCAGAAATAACTCCACTGATTCTACAAGTTCAACAGTCAGTCATGTGCTATGAAGGACAGCATGTCTTCATGAATTTTCTTTTTCTTTACTTTTTGTGACAGGGGTTACTACATAGCCCACGGTCTCAAACTTGAGATCCCCCTGTCTCAGTCTCCTGAGTGCTGGGATGACGGACGTGGGCTGTCACTGCCAGCATTTGAAGGGGAGTAGCATGCTGCAAGTCAGGCACAATCAGGTCTTCTCAGAGATGCCAGGAATTGCAGGCACTTCAAGATGAGCAAGCAGAGCAAAAAGTATGCACTTGGTTCCTAAGGCAGAAGTGACAATCACACTAAAACCTCAAATGGCTGGACCAGTTCTATGGGCCTGTGTTACCATCACCATCATGGTAAGATTCAGGGAGGTAGTTGTCCCCTGGTGAGCATGAGACTCAGTGAAAGCCACAGCATCCACTCTGATACCTAAGGAGCGTTTGCCATGTCCTGTGTCCCAGCCCCTGCTGACACCCACAGCCGCCCTGTGAACTGACACTATAGATTTAGGAACTGAGGTACAAATGGCCATACACCCAGTGAGTGTGAGCTCTAGGTATTCTCCTAACCACACACCATTCCCAGAGCCTAGGGAACTGCTGGTTACAGCAATAAGAATAGGCTTGTTGTGTTGTAGGCAGTTAAAAAAACAAAAACAGCCAGGCGGTGGTGGTGCACATCTTTAATCCCAGCACTAGAGGAGCAGAGGCAGACGGATCTCTGTGAGTTGGAGGGCAACCTGGTCTACAAGAGTTAGTTCCAGGACAGGCACCAAAGCTACAGAGAAACCCTTTCTTGAGAGAAAAACAAACAAAAAAAAACCTTGGAAGTACAAGTGCTAGTCTGTGATCTCAGTACTCATGCAGCTGAAGGAGAATGATCATAAGTTCTAGCCCAGCCTGGGCTACAGGAGAGACGAACAAAAAACATCCAGTCCTAAAGAAGCCAGGTGCGGCAGCACATGCCTGCCATTTGAACTCTTGGGAAGCAGAGGCAGGAGTTCAAAGTCATTCTTGGCTACACAGTGTCAGAGCACCCTGAGCTATATGAGACTCACAAAAAAATTAAACTCCCTCTTCGTATGGCAGCATGGCTGTAACTGTGAGGACAAGGCTACGAGGGCTAACGGCAGAAGTGTGGGACCCTATCTACCCAGGCAGGCCAAGGTGGCAGACATGGACAGATGAGGTCATCTGACTTGGAATGCATTCAGCTGACTAGATGCAGATGGCAGGCATGCTGAGTTGGAAGCTCAGATAGAAGTAGCTACAGTAGAAGATCCTGAGACTAGCTGGGTCCTGGGGGTAGAAGAAAGAAATCTAGCAGCCAAATGGACTGGGGCTGGCCTACAGATCAGCGGAGGAAAAACAGGGCACACAGGAAGTCCACCACAGCCAAAGAGAAAACGTGGGTTCAAACGTGGGAAGAGAATGCAGACACCTGGGACACAGACACGGAGTCAAGCAGCACACTGACAGGACCGACACTGGGTCACGGGAGTCATCCCAGCACACCAGACTCACCTTAGTCCCTGTCGTAGTGTCTACTTTGGTCTCAGCACCAAGGCGATCGAACACGGATGTTCTATGGAGACCTGGGAGAAAAGTGGCACCATGAGGCAGTACCTGCCTAGTGGTTCCTGGGACCATGTCTAGGCTGCCCACAGAGCAGACCTAGCAGGGACAGACCATGCTTGGTTCAGGCTCTGCAACTACACTGGAGGCTCAGGTTGACCTTTCACACAAACTCACAAGTGTCAAATCTGGGAAAGATCAATGAACTGACTAACTTGACCCAAGCCACAGTCATCAAAGACTAGGGAATTTTGATTATGAAAATGTCCCAGTAAGATGGGCTGTAGCAAACCTGAAGGGCATTTTCTTAGTGATTGATCAGGTCTACAAGAGAAGGCTGAGCAAGTCATGGGAAGCAAGACAGTAAGCAGCACCCCTCCATGGCCTCTGCATCAGTTCCCGCTTCCAGGTTCCTTCCTGACTTCCTCCAGTGATGTGGAAATGTAAGCCAAATAAACCTTTCCTCCCCAACCTGTTTTTTTTTCTTTTTTTTCTCTCCCGAATTCTAAGACCCCAACCTGTTTCTGATCATGGTGCTTTGTCATAGCAATAATAACCCTAACTAAAACAATCAATAAAGATTGATACCTGAAATCACTATGCCTCTGTCTAAGCTGATGTGGATGGAAGGAAGTGTTTCTTTGAGAATGGGTCTTATGGAGCCTAAGCTAACACTGAACTATGTAACTGAGGCTGGCCCTGAACTCATGATTCTCCTACCTATACCTCCAAAAGCTAGAATTATAGCTAGGTGCCACCACACCCAGGTTTTGGGTAAAGAAGTTTTTTTTTTATATAATTACACTTTTGAAACTGGGTCCTGCTGGAACTCACTATACAGGTGACCCTCAACCTCACAATCCTACTGCCTCAGCCTCCTGA
>NW_004949213.1:734892-737382 GCF_000317375.1 Microtus ochrogaster | reverse complement strand
TTGTGAGCCACCATGTGGTTGCTGGGAATTGAACTCAGGACCTCTGGAAGAGCAATCAGTGCTCTTAACCTCTGAGCCATCTCTCCAGCCCCCTGGGTAAAGAGTTCTTAATCTCCACTTGTTCCTTTTATGCTGGCAATTGTGGGCAACTGGCAGAACGTGATGAATGGTATTGAGTCCTCTATTAAATAAAACCTACATCTCAGCGGCACAGCGGTGTCACACGCTATTAATCCCAGCACTCTGGAGGCAGAGATGGGTGGGCACTCTGTGTTCAAAGCCACAAGCTTGGTCTACACACAGTCAGAGCTACACTAAGAAATCTTATCTCAAAATAAATAAATTAATAGATAAATAAATAATCCCTACATTCCACCAACACAGTGTTCCTGAGTCATAGCCCAAAATACTATGGAAACAAATAATCATTTAAAAAGAATAAACCACCAGCTCAGGTGGTGGTGGCACACGCCTTTAATCCCAGCACTCAGGAGGCAGAGGCAGGTGAATATCTGAGTTTGAGGCCAGTCTGGTCAACAGAGCTAATTCCAGGATAACCAGGGTTACACAAAGAAACCCTATCTGGAAAAAACACAAAATAAATGACTAAGTAAATATAAATAAAGTGAAGGAAACAGAACAGAGCCTCTCTAGGGGCACAGCTGCAGTCACACAGGCAGACCCATACATCCTACTCTAGAGAGGGACAACACCATGGGTATGGGACCCAGGAAGAGGACATGCACCATCTGGAATTCTTCCAGGAGATGAGCTCTTGCTTTGCCTCACAGTGCTGGTGTCCACTACGGGCCTACCCTTAGCCAGGTATGGTCACTTGCTTCCCAGGCCAGCCATAACTGTCTTTTTGTCCCTGCATTCCAGGGACAAAACATGAGGAGTCCAGCTTCATGAACGGCAGGATGACAGCAGAGTCTCTTCCTCTGTGGTCACTGTCCCCTTAGCCAAAGGCCCTGTTACCTGCTCCCCTCTGAGCCCCACCTACTGGGAAGACCATCACCAGGCAACAAGCTAAGAGAGCCCCATCTGCAGCCCACACAGCCTGTACCTTTCGCTGCCTGCTGCTGCTCCAGGATCTTGCGTGTACGGGGGGTGGTCCCCTTGGGCATGTGGATGATGTACTTTCCCTCCATCTCGGCTGTCACCCGCCGCCTCTTGGTAGGAACAACCAGGCTGTCCTCCTCCCTGCGGGCCAGAGCTGGTGAGGAGACATGGGGTTAGCTCCTTCAGGGATAGATGTTCTGGAGGGTGTGGGGGGAACCTAGCTATAGACAAGACAATCTGTAGCCCAGGCTGGCCTCCACTGACAATCCCGCTGCTTTAGCCCTAGAGGGGCTTTAGCCATGCACGATAATGCCCAGCTGCAGACCAGTGACTTTCATCTCCTTACTTGTGAGACGGGATGGTTCATGTGCACAGCCTATCACCAGACTGAGTCACCGAGGACATTAGTCATCTGGTGTGGCTAAACCAACAGATGTGCCTGGGATTTGCAAGTGGCAGTGGCTTCCCAGACACTGTAGACTACAGGACCCACTGGGATGGGGATCCTCAGACCCCGCGGTGCTGCCTTCAGAACTGTGTGCTTGTGCCTTCTGCCGATTCGTTTTGTGCTTTCACTTTTCAACAAGCACAAGGTTCATACTTACTGTTTAGGGATTATGTAGAACTAATTATACTTGGAAATCTATGTGTTGGGGCTGGAGAGATGGTTGAGTGGTTAAAGAATATTTGCTGTTCTTCCAGAGGACCTAGGATTAATTCCCAGCACCCACACGGCAGCTCACAACCATCTGTAACTACAGTTCCAGGGGACCAGATGCCCTCTGTGGCTTCTGTTGGCACTAGGCATTCATGTGATGCACAGACACACTGCAGACAAAACATCCATACGAAATAAAACAAGGAAAGAATTATAATGTGTGTGCACACATGTGGCGCTCTCTCCCTTTACTGTGTTGGTCCCAGGGATTGAACTGTGTCACCAACCCGAAGTTATACTTCTTTTCTGTTGCAAAGTCAGGGTTTCACAATGTAGCCCACACTGGTCTGGGACTTGTAATCCTCCTGCCTCAGTTTCTCCACTCCAGCATGTTCTAACACACTTTATACTTCAAATACAAAAAGGAATTCCTTTCAGTGTCAGGAGGGAGATGTGCCACCACTGTCTCAGCATTGTATTAACTACTTTTAACTTTCTGTTTTTCCTTTTTGGTCTGTTGTAACTCTAGCCTGGAACTCTATATAGAACAAACCAAACCTGAATTTGAAATGATCCCTGCCTCTGCTTTCTGAATGCTTGACTTAGAGGTGTATGCCACCATATCTAGATTTTCACATTTACTTTTTGTTTGTTTGTTTCTCAAAACAGGATCTCCCTGTGTAGCCCTGGCCATCCTAGAACTCGCTCTGCAGACATGGCTGGCCTCGAACTCAGAGATCCATCTGCCTCTGCCTCCAGGGTGCTGGGAT
>NW_004949213.1:732519-734197 GCF_000317375.1 Microtus ochrogaster | reverse complement strand
TCGAACTCACAGAGATCCGCCTGCCTCTGCCTCCCGAGTGCTGGGATTAAAGGCGTGTGCCACCACCGCCCGGCAGGGCCTCAGTTTCCACAGGTACTTTATGACACTAGGAAATGGGAATGGGTGCAACAAAGGACCAAGAACACGGCAGAGAGCAGCAAAGTTCGAGAGGCCAAAGGCTGAGTCCCACTACCAGCTTGAAGCCCTGGACAGAGGGTAGTCAGAAAAACTCCAGCAGAAGCACACTACAGATTGAAGGTCACAGGCAAGAGCTGGAAGACAGCAGGCAAGAAGAAGTGATGAGGGCTGGGTCGTGACTTGCCTAGCGTGCACAGAAGCCCTGGGTTCAATCCCCTAGCACTGCATAAAAAGGTGTGGTGATCCATGCTTGAGGTTTGAATATTCACATGGGAGGTGGGAGGAACAGGAGTTCAAAGTCCTCCTGGCTATATAACAATTTCAAGGCCAGCCTCAGTTACTAAGAAGTGGAAAAGCCAGGTCTCTAGTCTATCTTGGAGAGCTTCTCACTTTCCCTGAAATCAAGACATCACCACTACCCTCTAGAAACAGTAACAGGGAGCTAGAGATATGGCTCAGTGCATCAGATCAAGGACTGCTTTTGCGGAGGGCCCAAGTTCAGATCCCAGCAACCATATCAGACAGTTCATAATGGCCTATAACTTCAGCTTCAGGAAAACCACTCTCTGGCTTCCATGGATACCTGTACACACAAGCACACAACCACAGACATACACATAATTTGAAAAATAAATCTTTAAGTTAAAACAAACAAAGAGGTCTCCTTGTGGAGCAGTGGGAGCAGGGGCTGTCCCCAACACTTTGGCTAGCTTCTGGGAACCTATTCCTCACACTGGGTTGCCTTGCCCAGCCTTAATACAAGGGGAGGAGCTTGGTCTTACAGCAACTCGATATGCCACTCTTTGTTGACACCCAAGGGAGGCCTGCCCCTTTCTGAACAGAAACAGGAGGGGATAGGGGGAGGAGCTGTAATGTAAATGAATACATTCAATTAAAAAAAGAGAGAGAAAAACAAGACTTGATCAAGTTCACAGAGGTCAATGACCCTTGGGTGGTCTCTGAAACACTCTCTCTCTCTCTCCCTCCCTCCCTCTCTCTCTCTCTCTCTCTCTCTCTCTCTCTCTCTCTCTCTCACACGCAAACCTGCTCACCCATATCCCCCTGCAATTCTGCCCAAGAGCCCTCACCGGCAGCCTTGGCACTCTTCGCTGCCATCTTGTTGGACACGGTGACGGAGATCTTGGAGCTGCTGGTGTCCGAGCGCCTTGGCGGAGTGTGGGGTGGAGAGTCATGGTTCAGGCTGTTGGTGATCATTCGAGAAGCAGCTGTGGGAGGAAAGAAGTGAGTCCAGTCGTGATGTGGGTACCCTGGAGAGGGGGCTGGAAAATGGAGGTGACAATTCTGGAAGAACAGTCTAGGAGTGAGTTCTCAACCCAACAGCGTTGGAGCCTGGCTGCCAAGGGAAAGCACTAGATTGAATCAGGAAGAAGCAGCGGCAGTCACCTCGTGACTGCTCCATCCTCATGATGTCATGATGTAAAGGATGCACAGGAACCTGGAAGGTATCTTCGGCATCTTCATATTCCCAGGCACCAGCTCATCATGTCTACTCCTTAGAGAGAACTCCTCTAACACCTAC
>NW_004949213.1:730163-732374 GCF_000317375.1 Microtus ochrogaster | reverse complement strand
AGAGATCTACCTTCACATGCTGGGATTAAACTCCTCAAAATCAAGAGATTCACCTGCTTCTGCCTCCTGAGTTCTGGGATTAAAAGTGTACAGCTTCTTGATAATTTCTATTGGGGGGAAGCCGGGGCTCAAGCCCTACAGAACAGATGTGGAAGTCAGAGGACAAGTTTTCTGTCAGTTCTTTCCTTTTGATTTTCACAGGTTCTAGACAACTCAGGTTGCCAGGTTTGTAAAGCAAGAACCTTTGCAAGCCCCCCCCCACACACCTTTTTTTTTTTCTTTTCTTCTTTTCTGAGATAGGATCTCATGTATCCTTGGCTGGCTTCAAACTCATTACTTTGAATTTCTTTTTTACTTTTAAATTTTATTTTTTATTTAGGTGTGTGTAAGAGAGAAAGAGAGCCATGTTCATACAGGTTTCTTTGGAGGCCTGAAGAGGGTGTCAGATCCCTGGTGCTGGAGTTACAGGCATTTGTGAACTACTTGATGTGGGTGCTAGGAATTGAACTCAAGTCCTCTGGAAGAGCATTAAGTGTTCTTAATTACTGAGTCATCTCCCCAAGCCCCTACTTTAAATGATAAACCTCTTGCTACCACTTTCAAGTGCTGAGATTAGAGGCATGTACCACAGTGCCTGGGTTGTTTGGAGCTGGGGATGAGCCCAAGGTCTCATGTATGCTAGGTGAGCACTGTGCCAGGTGAGTTCTAGCCCAGCGCTGTCTGTCTGTCTGTCTGTCACCCAGGTCTTCAGTCTGTGTGCACTCATCTGCTCACTGCGATTCCCTACAACCCCTGCACCAACACACCTGGCACTCCCATAGCTGTTCACAGATTTGCACCAGCACCAGCACACGTTCCCAGCCTGGGTCCAACAGACCTGTGGCCTTCTGGTGTCAGCTCCCCTAAGTGTCTTTCCATGGTCTACTTTCTGCTAGGAATGTAAAAACTGGTCAGTCTCTTTTTGTTTTTGCTTGGGGACTGCATAGCTTTAGATGACACCCAGCACACTGTAAGGCCACGATGTGCTTCATGAGAACATGTGTGGCTCACAAGCTTTGTTTGTGGTGCTGGCTGTGAGCTCAGCAAATGACTCAACGGACTATAGTAAACAAGGTGTCCTGAAAAAGGAACATGGGGGCCACTGAGACGGCTCAGTGAATAAAGGCAGTAACGTGGGTAAAGGTCCTGATGCCTAGAACCCACATGGTGGAAGAGGAGAACAACTAAGGGTCCATTAGCCACCACTTCTGTCATGGCACACAAATACTCCCCAGACATGCAAACACTGAATAAATAAATGTAAATAATAAACACATGTATACTCCTGGTGGCCAAGAAAGTGGTTGTCCTAGGACAGCCATGCTTGTCTCTGCTTGGGATGCTGGCTACCGGCTATCTTATACTGAATGCTATTCAGGAGCTTTTAATGAGTTAGTGCCGAGGCTAGAACACAGGGCCTCACAAGCTAAGCAGACACTCTAGAGCCGAGTTACACCCCAGCCAGCAAAGCCATTATGACCAAACCTTTTCTGTATATGTGATGTGGGCTTATTAGAGATATGAAGTCTCATCTCTACATCCTCCCTACACCAACACCTTTGGGTGTGCCCTGCCATTGACTCTACCTGCAGCCTTGTGACTCTGCTTTGTCCAATGGTACAAGAGCAGTGTCACAACAGCAGAGACTCCCTAGGTCCTAGTGCTGGGGCCTGCCTTCTGAGGCTGTTTTTAGGAACACGCCTAGGCTAGCTTGCTGCATGATGGAAGGTGCCAAGTCACCTCTGTTACTCCAGCTGACATCAAGCCAGTAATGAGATGTGTAGATGAAGCCATCCCTCAACCTAGATGTCAGACCCGCAGAGACCTGTGAGCTGGATCCGAGCACAATGGCCAGCAAACTCATAAACGGAGAAGTAAATGTCTATGACTACATACACCAGGCCAACTGCCTGTGAGCATCCTGGAACTCTCCTGTCTCCACCTCCCATCTCACCTGGGATTACAGATGTGCACCACAGCAGCCATCTTTACTTGAGAGCTGAGGATATATATATCTCCCAGGACGAGTACATACGCGCGTATGCGCACACACATACAAACGTTTTTTTTGGTTTTGTTTTTTTTTTTTTTGGTTTTTCGAGACAGGGTTTCTCTGTGGCTTTGGAGCCTGTCCTGGATCTAGCTCTGTAGACCAGGCTGGTCTCGAACTCA
>NW_004949213.1:725619-726361 GCF_000317375.1 Microtus ochrogaster | reverse complement strand
TGCGCCACACATTTTTTATAAGCATGGTTAATTAGCTTTTTTGTCAACTTCATACAAACTAGAAGCACCAGGGAAGAGGTAAAAATGTCTCCATCGAACTGGCCTATAGACAAGCTTGTGGGGACAGTTTCTTGATTGATAACTGGTGTGGGAAAGCCTACCCCACTATAGGCCGTGCCATTCCTGGCATGTGGTTGGTCCTGGAATGTGTAAACTTGATAGTAGAACAATGTCTATTAATTAACCCAGTACTCAGAAGGCTGAGACAAACAGATCTCTATGAGTTCAAGACCAACCAGGCTACACAGTGAGACCCTATTTCAAGAAAGAAAAAAGAAAAGAGAAGATAGCTGGCTGCATGCAGCCTGGAGAGCAGTGGAGGAGCAGCGGTTCCTCTGTGGCCTCTGCCTGCCGGTCTTGGTCAGGACATGTAAGCTGCACAAACTCTTTCCTCCCCAAGTTGCTTCTAGTCATACTTTATTAGCTGGTGGGGAAAGTGATGGTGCTTGCCTAGAATCCCAGCACTTGGGAGGCAGAGGCAGGTGAATCTCTAAGTTCAAGGCCAGTCTGGTCTACGTAGTAAGTTCTGAAAAACAAACAAACAAGCCAAACAACAACAAACACCAAGCAAATTAGGACAAAGGAATATATAAGGTGGGAATATGGACTGAGAACATATAAGGTGGGAATATGGACTGAGAATATATAAGGTGGGGATATGGACTGAGAATATATAAGGTGG
>NW_004949213.1:707564-722161 GCF_000317375.1 Microtus ochrogaster | reverse complement strand
AGGCCTCCACATGCACACATACACATATGAACATCCACAATCCATATGTGCCCATGTGTATAAACCAATGGGTGGGGATATGGACTGAGAATATATAAGGTGGGGAATATGGACTGAGAATATATAAGGTGGGGATATGGACTGAGAATATATAAGGTGGGGATATGGACTGAGAATATATAAGGTGGGGGATATGAACTGAGAATATATAAGGTGGGAATATGGACTGAGGTGTAGCTGAGTGGAAGGAACAGCAGCATGCATGATCAGTCTGACAAGGTTGCACAGGCTCTGGACTGCACGCCCAGCACTACCAAAAGAAATACATCCGTTGTGGTGATCTCAGAAGCAAGAGGCTAAGGCGGGACAGTGTCAGCTACATAAACCTTTGGTTTTTTAAAAAGGAAAGGGATTGGGGGCCAGAAAAAAGTCAGAAAGATGACTTCAAAGGAACAGGTGCTTATAGCCAAGCCTGATGACCCAAGTTTGAGCATCAAGATCTACATGGTACAAGGAGAGAACTAACACCCACAATATGTCCTCTAAACTTTCTCAGACACTTTGTCTTGTGAGCGCTCTCTCTCTCTCTCTCTCTCTCTCTCTCTCTCTCTCTCTCTCTCTCTCTCTCTTTGTCTCAAAGGGGCTTACTCAAACAGTCACTCCCTGCCTAGCTTGTTTGGTCCCTCTCTCTCTCTCTTTCTCTCTCTCTGTCTCAAAGGGGCTTACTCAAACAGTCACTCCCTGCCTAGCTTGTTTGGTCCCTTACAGGGGGCATCAATGGCTTTGCTTCTACCTCTGTATATACAGGAAGAGACTGAACAGACGCAACTCACCGCTAGCGGCGCCGCGGCGAAGCTCACCCTGGAGGGGGCTGGGGCTGCAGGGCACTGATTCAGTGGCAGCTTTGCACATGTCCTGGAAATGAGAGGTAGCAGGTTAGCCCAGAACAGGGGACCTAGAGAACCAAGCAGCACCCAGAGGGTCAGAACACAACCAGTGTAGACCTTAAAAGCTGTTCTGCCAGGCGGGCGGTGGTGGTGCACACCTTTAATCCCAGCACTCGGAGGGCAGAGGCCAGCCTGGGCTATAGAGCTAGTGCCAGGAGAGCCAAGGCCACAGAAAGAAACCCTGTCTTAAAAAAATAATTAAAAAATAAAAAATGCTGTTCTGTCTGTTCTGCTCTGGTGGTGTTCTTGAATACATTTTTAGTTTTAAGAGTGTGTGTATATGGTGTACATGAGTACAGGTGTTTGCAGAGGCCACGGGTATGGGATCCCCGGAAGTGCAGTTATAAGCAGTTGTGAGCTTGCTAACATTAGTGCTAAGAACTGAACTTGGGTTCTCTGGAAGAGCAGCGAGCAATCTTAACCTCTGAGCCATCTCTCCAACTCTACACTATGCTCTAGGCAAAAAGAAAGTACCCTGTGCTGTGGGATGTTTATTTAACTAGACAAAGATGTGTCATTTGTTTATGCTGCACTTGCATAACTATGAAGATGTGTTGCTGTTTTACTTTGCTTGCCTAAGGTATCTGACTGACCTAATAAAAAGCTAAATGGCCAAAAGGTAGGCAGCAGAGCGATAGGCAAGGCTGGTGGACAGAGAGAATAAGGAGGGGGAGAAATCTAGGTGTGAGAGCAGAGAAGAGAGAACAAGGGAGAGAGAGAGAGAGAGATGCCCGGGGCCAGCCAGGGAGGCAGCCACCAGCCAGATATGAAGTAGGACGTACAGAATGAAAAACAGGTAAAAAGCCCTGAGGCAAAACACAGATTTAGAGAAACAGTTAAGTTATAAGAGCCAGTGGGACAAGCACAAGATAAGGCCGAGCACTCATAACAAATAAGTCTCCATGTCATGATTCAGGAGGTGGTTGGTGGCCGAAAAGAAAGCCAGCTACAACCCTGGGTTGGCTAGATAGCTCAGCAGGTAAAGACACTTGATGTCACCTCATGACTTAAGTTAATCCTTGGGACTCAAATGATGGAGAGAACCCACTCCAGCGTTGTCTTCTGACTACCAAACATATATGCCCACACATCCATCACACGCACATCTATTCAATATATATATTTTTTAATTCTCAATCTAAAATATAAAGAAATACAATGTCTTGCTCGCTGCCTCTCCGACTGAGTTGATGCCTCTTGCTTGAGGAGGTCCTCTTTGCAGGGTCCAGGATGAGGCATGGTTGGAGGCCTGTCTCTACAAGTTACTGTGAGGGGCAAGGCACCTGGCAGCCATATCAGCAAGCTCTGGGTTTGACTGAGAGCCCTTGCCTCACTGAATAAAGTGGAAAAGTGATTGAGGATAATTCCCTTTATCAACCTCAGGCCTCCACATGCACACATATACATATGAACATCCACAATCCATATGTGCCCATGTGTATATACCACACACGTGAAAAATGGAAAAAGAAACACAAAATTAATTTTGCCTCACTGCATATGAAAGACAGAGAAAACAAGGCTCAGCGAAGTCAGGCAACATGCCCGATGTCACACAGCAAAGAGCTGAACCTACCTCTGAACACTGCACCTTCCTTTGCCACCAGGCTTCCTACCGGGCCCCACAACAGCCGCCTCCAGCCTCACACTTTCCCCAGGAAGTCAGAGGCACAGAAGAGCACCTACCTGGCGGTGTACCACCTTGGCATGCTTGAGGATGGCAATGATGTCACCCACTACAGTCACGCCCAGCTCGTTCATGATTTCCTTATTGAGATCTAGCAGCATGCTCTTCTGGATCCTACAGGGGAGGACAGTGATGAGGCCCCGCCCAGCAAGCTCCTACTCCTCCTACCCAGTTTCCCGGTCCCATCAGTCTCCTCACCGATTATCCACAAACATCACAGCATAATTCACAGCAGGTCCTGGGGGAATGCCAGCTTCCTTGAAGAACTGGATCCACTCAGAAGTGGCTGTGGGTCAGACAGGACAGTCATTCGTAGCAGACTGCAGCAGCAGTGGTTCCCAGAGACTGAGCTCCTGATGCCAGCCTCACACTGTGGGCGCTCTACTCTCAGTAGAATGAGAACCCCTGACCGCCTGTGAGTCAACAGGCAGTGACTCCCCAAGCTGGGACCTGAGAAGCTGGGAACATGGCAGGACATGATGCTCCCGAGTTCCCAATCCTTTTCCATCTTGCTCTCCCATCCTCCACCATATCCTGGTGCTCTATCCCACTCGTCTGGCCTGATAGCTCTCATCCCCTGCCCAATGAGGAGCCCAGGTCCTGGAGTCAGTCTATGGTCTTAGCAGGGAGCAACCAAGCCTGAGGGAGAGACTCACATTCACTTGTTATCAGGAAGCTTGACTGGTTCAATCCTGGTTCCCCACCCCAAAGCGTGGGGGCCACCACACGCAGTTTAGGTGGGGTTGGGGGTGGAGCCCAGGGCTTTGTGCAAGTGAGACAAGCATTGTGCTAACCAAGCTAAATCCCCGCTGCTTCCCTTGAATCCCTCTTTTTTATTTTTATTTCTTCAAAGACAGGGTCTCAGCTGGTATGGTGGCTCACACCTTAGGAGACAGAGGCCAATAGGGCTCTCCCTGTGAGTTCAGGACCAGCCTGGTCTACACATCAAATTCCAAGACAGCCAAGGCTATATAGTGAGACCTTGTCTCAAAAAATGACAGGGTCTCAGGCTTGCTTTGACCTCACCAGGTGGCAAAGAATGACCTTGAACTCCTGATCCTCGCGCCTTCCTGTGCTGGAGCACAAGTGTGCACCACCCACAAAGGCCCTTCAGAGCCTGATGTCCAAGGAGCTGCAGAATCTCTACATCAGGCTCACACCACTGTGCTGTGTATTACAGAGAAAAGGCAAACATGTGACCAATTGAGCTGTCATAAACCAGTGGCCATTAAGAAATACTTGGGCCACTGGGTGGTGGTAGTTCATGCTTTTAATCCCAGTATTCAGGAGGCAGAGGCAGGTGGATCTCTGAAAGTTCGAGGCCAGCCATGTGTACAGAGCAAGTTCCAGGAAAGCTAGGGCTGTTACAGAGAAACCCTGACTTGAAAAACCAAAAAAGAAAAGAAATATTTGGGCCACAGGTGGTAGTATGAGGCTTTAATCCCAGAACTCAGGAAGCTGAAGTGGTGGGTTTGAGACAACTCTGGGAGGCACGGTGAATGAACAAGAGAAATTTGTCTCCAAATACAAACCAAAAAAAAAAAAAAATGTAGCCCCTACCCAGAAATGTTACATTGTGTAACAGTGTGTCTTAGACTCGGGCAGGATGAGGTTACCTAGTAACCTCAAGAGAAATTGTCAAGAATATACACTGCAGACGTCTATCCCAGAACAAAACAATTTCCTTTACTGTATGCCTATCTTCAGTGCTGAGGATGGGCCAGGCCTTATGAATGGCAGTTTAAGGGCTCTATTTTAGCTCTGAGAGCCCCTCCTCCTGCCCTCAGTAAACCATAACACTGAGTTATACCCCAAGTCCCTCACAGGGAATCCTAGGCAAGTGCTTTACCACTTAGCTACACCTCAAGCCCTAAGCCATATCCCTTGACAGTGGCATCCGTAAACATCGTGTGAAATACTACACAGCATTAAAAAGGAAAGACACTAGTTATGCTTAGCCCCACAGGTGCTCTCAGTCACATGTTATATAAAGGCATACATCATTATATACTGCATGGTTCTGTTTATGTAGACTCAAAGCCTGGGCCCTGCTAAATGTTTGTCTTTTAGTTGCTTTAATTCCATACAAATATATTTTATGAATTTTCCTTTTTTCTTTTTCTTTTTTCTCCTGAGACAGGGTTCTCTGTGTAGCCCTGATGGAACTCTCTCTGAAGACCAGGCAGGCCACAAACTCAACGATCCAACCGTCTTGGCCTCCTGAGTGCTGGTATTAAAGGAATGAGCCACCATTGCCCGGCAATGGATTTTCGTACACGTGCAAGAGATCTCAACATGCCGGGCGCACGCCTTTAATCCCAGCACTTGGGAGGCAGAGACAGGCGGATCTCTGTGAGTTCGAGACCAGCCTGGTCTACAAGAGCTAGTTCCAGGACAGGCTCCAAAGCCACAGAGAAACCCTGTCTCGAAAAACCAAAAAAAAAGAGAGATCTCAACTCTCAACATTTTCCTAAGTCACCATGTGATCTCTGTGCCTTGACAATTCCAACAGACAACCTAAAAAAGAGCGGGGGATCTGGGTGTGTTGGCACACAGCTATAACCCAGCACTCAAGAGCTTAAGGCAGGAAGACTGAAAGTGGCCTGGGACACATATGGAGACTATGTCTTCCCCTACCAAAAAAACTAAGAGCAAAAGAAGGAGCAAGTAAACTAACCAGGCTGGTGGTAGTGCCTGTGACCCCAGCACTGGAGGAAAAGGCAGAAAGGAAAAGAGGTCAAGGTCACCCTTGCCTCCAGGAGTAGCAGGTTAGCCTGAGCCTCTATCTCAGGAAAGAGAGTAGAGAGATAATCTGGGGCTGTCTAGCAGCAAGCACAAAAAACATCTGTTGAGGAATGCACCCAAGATTCCGCATACGGTAATCTCTTCAATCCAGGTGACAGGATTACCATCTCTAACTCACAGGCAGAAAAACTGAGGCTCTAGCAGGCCAGGTGGAGCATGGACCAGAGGGTCTTACGAAGTTCTCCAGGCCAAACTCCTAATGAAGCAGGCCCAACTCAGGAAGAACACAGCCAGGCTCCAGCCCTGCCCCCACCTCAGGAGAGCACAGCTGTTCCTGCCTGTTTCCAACCTTCCTGCTCCATCTTTCTATACCCAGACCATACCCCCAGAAAGGAGGGCACAAGGGCCCTGCAGGGAAACCAGACTCACCCATAGTCACTGAGACCATCGTCTCCCTGGCCTTGACTCTGCTTCCTGGAACCTGGAAGATAGAAGGAGAGGTCCCATTTGTGGACCCACAGAGAGTTTGAGGCTCCCGGTGCTGCCGGCCTGCCTGCCAGAGGAGCATTCCTGGACTAGGGGCTCACAACCCAAGAATAGCCTGAAGCAGCTGGCAGGACGTCAGCCTGGGACAGAGCTGCCATAGCAGCTATCGGCTCTGCCTGGGGAGGAGCTCAAAGATGGTGTCCTAGCTAGGCTTTCCATTGCTGTAATAAACACTAGGACAAAAAGCAACCTGGAGAGGAAAAGGTTTATTTCATCTTACAGCTTGTAGTCCATCTTAGAGGGAAGTCAGGGCAGAAACTCAAGGAAGGAACCTGGAGGCAGGAACTGATGCAGAGGCCACAGACTGGTGCTGCTTACTGGCTTGCTCCAATGGCTTGCTCAGTCAAGTTTTCTTGTAAGCCCACAACCACCTGCCCAGGGATGGCACCACCCACACACCACCATGGCTGGGCCGTCCCACATCAATCATCAATGAAAAAATGCACCACACACTTGCCTACAAGCTAATTTTATGCAGGCATTTTCTCAATTGAGATTCCTCCTCCCAGATGACCCTGGCAGGTTGACATAAAGGTACCAGCACAGAAGGCCAATGTCCAAGCTTCCATTACTCACACCATGACAGGTCCAGCTGGAATAGTGGCCCCAAATCCAAGCATATGGACCCACTCACAGCTCAAAGGAAATTCCCTAAGTCAGCCACAGTGGTACGTACCTGCTACCCACCATTCAGGAAACTGAGGCAGGGGGATGGCCCAGGCTACAAAAGAGACCTTTTCTATTTGTTTGTTTGGATGTTGACAGTTCTAGCTGTGCTAGAACTCAGTCTGTAGAACAGGCTGGACTTGAACTCAGAGATCCCGTCTCTGCCCACCCCGCATTGCTGGGACTAAATGAGTATGCCACCATATCCAGTGTGAGGCTCTTTCTCAAACATAAGACAGAAACTAGGCAGGGTAGAGTGTCTGAAATCCCAGCATTCAGAAGACTTGAGACAGGAGGCTAATGAGTTCGAGGCCAGCCTAGGATACATAAGACTCTGCATCAAACATAAAACAAAAGATTTAGTTGGTATGTAGCTCAGTGACAAAATTTTGGCCTAGCGTATGCAAGGCTGGGTCTGGTCCTCAGCAAAATAAATAAACAAACAAACAGATTTCCCAAGAACCTTCAATGTGGAAGATACTTCACCATCCCAAGGAGGACAAAACCATGGAGCCCAATTGGGGGCAGAGAAGCAGGGGACAGACAGCAAACCAAACAGCTAGAAAGGCAGTGGCTGTGGAGAAAGCACGGATGGCCGGGGAAGGGCGGGAGCCGTTCCAAGAGGCTGATCTGCCAAGACTGAGGTGTCACGTAGAGACCTGGGGGAGCTCAGTGAGTGTGTGGTTCTTTAGAGGAAGAGTGTTCCAGAAAAGGGGACAATGAGTCTAGTGCCCTAAGCCAGAAGCTCCTCCAGTGTGCCTAAGAGCCAGACTGGAAGGGGATGGAGTGGAAGGGGGTACCAGACCCCAAGAGGCTCCAAAGGAATGGAAAACCTTTGGAGATGATCAATTGTTTAAAGGAGGTTGAAGAGCTTTGGAGGCCAACCCAAGCTACATAGCATGTTCAAGGCTAGCCTGGGTTGTGCATCAAAGAGGATCCTTATGGAGTTTGATAGCCATTTGGGCAAGAAACTGTTCTTGCCTGGACTATTGCATAAGCTGGACAGAGAACCTGCAGAGAGAGGACTACTGAACTTGCCTAAAGGTGAGATGATCTTTCGGGGTTCCTGATTCATGAAGGAGTCTGCAAGACATTCTGCAGGACACAACAGATAGTGACTGAACTGACTTTTGAATTTTCCTGCTTCATGGAAATGTCTGCTGGATACTATGGACCTGAAGGCTGAAGATTGATGCCCCAACAGTACAGAGGAACTTTGGGTGACTGTACAGGCAGCGAGATGTCTCTGTCATTTCTAGAGTTTTGGATTTCTTGTTTATTTAGGTAATACTATATTCTTTTGGAGTCTTTGATAAACTTGAAGAATGGTTAGTTATAGTTATAGTTTTCCATTGTTATCATAAAAGATAAGGTAGATATAAATATTGTAACTGTAATTCTTGCTTAATAACTGTTTTGTTATATGTAATTTTGCTATGTTAAAGTTAAAGCCTTCCTTTGTTTTTGTTTAAACAGAAAAAGGGGAAGTGATGTGGGAGTGTCATATATCAATCTGTTGATTTCATTGGTTAAGCAATAAGAAACTGCTTGGCCCTCATAGGTTAAAATATAGGTGGGAGGAGTAAACAGAACAGAAGGCTGGGAGGAAGAGGAAGTGAGCTCAGAGAGATGCCATGCTCCCGGCTCCCAGGCAGACACACGCGATGAAGCTCCGACCCAGGATGGACGTGTGCTAGAATCTTCCCGGTAAAACCAGTGCTCACAAATTATTAGAGATGGGTTGATCGGGATATCAGAATTAGCCAGTAAGGGCTAGAGCTAAAGGGCCAAGCAGTGTTTAAATGAATACAATTTGTGTGTTGTTATTTCGGGGCATAAGCTAGCAGGCGGCTGGGGTGCTGGGGACTCAGCCCCGCCGCTCTTATTACTACAACAGTACAAGAAACATCTCTGAGAAAGTCAGGACATGTCACATACCAAGCACCAAGTAGCCACCAGGTCAGAGCACCACAAAGATGCCTTCCAACAGCCTCACAGGGGAAGATTATTATTAGTTCCGTTCTCGTCAATTAAAACCACACCTGACTCAGCAAGGAACAATCACTTGCCAAGTGTCATATGTACTCTGACCTTTCTGAGATTCCGAAGCGAGTTCTCTCTGATTCCGAAGCCCATGGAGCAGGTCCTCACGAGTGTTTACTCTGTGCCAGGAGCTGGGAATATGCACATCTCAGTGGTTCTGCATGGAGAGCCTGGGAGGAAGAAAAATGAGCAAAAAGAGGAAATAAAGTTAAAGACAGAGAGCATGGTAAGCCCAAGAAAACACAGCAGGTTCACCACAGAGCCAGGACTGAACTCAGGTCAGTCCATTGACTGGAGACCGAGGGACTGCTACACAGCAGGCATAACCAGCCTTTCCTTGGAAAGCCTCACTTAACCCTAAACCAGAATTCCCTAGAGCAGTGAAGTCGCTGTCGACTCAGTTTCAGCTACCTAACACCATTTTGCCTATTTTAGTTTGGTGAAACTGGGTCTCCTGAATTAGTCAAACTGGTCATGAATTCATCATCTGTCTCTACCTTCCAGGCACAGAGCTTCTTCTCCCTACTATCTTAAAAATCCATTTCCAGGGGCCAAGGAGGTGGCTCAGGGGTTAACACAGCTCCTTGCTTTGGTTTGGTTCCCAGTACTCACACAGCAGGCCACAACCACCTGTAACTTCAGTTCCAGGGGATCCAGCAGCATGGGCTCCCAGCACATCAGGCATGCGTATGGTGCAAACACGCACAGGCCGGTAATAAATACACATATGCAGAAAAATAAATGAATCCTCTTTTTAAAAAGTTCATCTCCCCAGCTGGGGAGGTGGCTCAGTCAGTCTTGTGCATGAGATTTGAGTTCAAATCCCCACCACCTACTTCTTATAAAGCCAAGCATGGAGGAGGGGAAAACAGGAGGATCCCTGGAGCTCAGTGGCTAGCCTGTCTGCCCAAATGCATGGGCTGCACATTGAATGAGAGACCCTGACTCAAACATAAGGTAAAGAAGGACTGGGTGTTGGCATCCACAGGCATGTACACACACACACACACACACACACACACACACACACCTGCACATGAGCATACACACAAATGAGCATGGGCCCACACACAGATTAATATTTTACAAGTTCATCTCTTTCTGAATAGTGAAAATTGACAAAATTAACATGTTTAAAACTCCAAGGAATTGCCAGGCGATGGTGGTGGACGCCTTTAATCCCTGCACTCGGGAGGCAGAGGCAGGCGGATCTCTGTGAGTTCGAGACCAGCCTGGTCTACAGAGCTAGTTCCAGGACAGGCTCCAAAGCCACAGAGAAACCATCTTAAAAAAAAATTAATTAATTAATTAAAAAATTAAAAAGGTGTTAGGGGGATAGAATGTGCAAACTCAAAGTTCCTACAACTATGTATGGCACATAGTAAGTATATCAAGTTAAATCTTAACTAGTGAGTTGTGGACCTAACCCAATGTTAGTTGCACACAGGTGTGAGTTGGGCACCAAGCATGACTATTTAGCCAGCCGGACATTGTGGATCACACCTTTAATCCCAGCACTTGGGAGGCAGAGGCAGAGGCAGAGAGACAGGTGGATCTCTGTGAACTGGAGGCCAGCTTGGTCTACTGAGTTACAATACAGCCAGGGCTAGATAGAAAAACCCGGTTTCATAAATAAATAAATAAATAATGATCAGGGCTGCATAGAAAAACTTGGCCTCGTAAATAAAGAAAGAAATCATCAGGGCTGCATAGAAAAACTCGGTCTCTGGGCTGGAGAGATGGCTAAGGTTAAGAGCACTGCCTGCTCTTCCAAAGGTCCTGAGCTCAATTCCCAGCAACCACCTGGTGGCTCACAACCATCTGTAATGAGGTCTGGTGCCCTCTTCTGTCATGCAGGGATACATACATAATAAATTAATAAATCTTAAAAAAAAAAAAAAAGAAAAACTCAGTCTCATAAATAAATAAATAAATCGTCCAGTTTTCAAATATCTTTCATTTACTGCCCACACTGAAGAGATTGGTCTATTACTATCGTATTTTAAGTTAAGTTTTCCTTCTCCTGGCAAGCAATGTTAATTTCCCAAGTAGGATAACGATGTAAATTTCCCCTTTTAAATTGAGGAACATGCATCTGTTAGTACTTTAAATCTCTACTTCAATACTCGGCTGTTTCCTTGCTTTCTCTGGACTTCCCTTGTATTTTGTTGGGCCTCCCAGCTACTACAATCCCAATCTACTGAGCTCTTGGTTTGCCAAAAACATTCATCAAAACCTACGAAGCTGAGACTATCATTGTGCAGAGGAAACTAGGGTTCCGAGAGGTAAAGACACAGTCCTAGTGCTGCACAGGGAGCTGAGATTCGAACCCTGCTAGCCTGGCCATCTCCCGCGCAGGTACCCATCATCAGTTCTAACAAGGATGGAAGAGCAACGACGGGAGCTCTGGGAGCAGCCGTGGCGTGCACGAGCTGACGTCCCATTAAAAGGGTACTACAGTTTGCTTCGGGCCCCATTGTACAGAGGAGGAAACTGAGACTCGGGAAAAGAAATCACTTATCTGGTCGTACAGTGTGGTCCGCACTGGGACTCCAGACCATTGGTCACTCAGCATCTCCATCCCCAGCCTCCTCCAACCCAGTCCCGCCACCCAGGCCCGCACCTCACCTGGCCCCGCGGGCCTGCACCCCCGCGAGCCGCCTGCCCGCCCTCCGGGTCGCGCCAACCGCCAGCCACTCCTCCCACCGCCTGGGCCGCCCGCCCCGGAAGTCCTGTCCTTGATTCCGGATCTGACTGGCCCGCCCACCTGACCGCTCTAGCCCTCGTAGCCGCCAACCAGCGAGAGAGTGCGTCGATCGCTGTTGTCACGTGAGAGCAGGCAGTCTCCCGGGCTCCTCCTCCTCACCAACTACGGCCAATCAGAAAGGCTCAGGTCGGCCCCTGCCCCGCCCGCAGCCTTGCCAAGTGCGCCTGCGCGTAGTTGGGCAAGAAGGCGGGGCTGGGTTCTGGAGCAGAAGCCGTGAAGTGCAGGTACTGTGCGGACTGGGGTCGTGACACTTCTGCTGCTGTCCCTATGTCACCCTCTCGTCTGTAATGCATCTCTCTTCTGTCGTCCGTAGGTGCCCTCATTCGTTCTCTTAAGTCGGACCCCACTTAAATCGTCACCACCGCCCCCAGTTCTGTCGCCAGGACATTCCTTACATCGCCTCCCCTTTAAAAAATATTTTATTTTTGTTTTTAATTATTTGTGTATCACAGATACACAACTGCAGTAGCCCGAGGAGATGAGAAGATGTCAGATTCCAGGTACAAAAGGTTGTGAGCCACCGAATCCGGGTACTGACTTCCTAACTCAGGCCCTCTGGAAGAGCAACAAGTGCTTTTAGCTGCTGAGCCATCTCCAGCACATCACCTTTTTATTCGTTTTTTATTCTCCTTAAGCCCTGGCTAGCCCTAAATGTACAGTTTCCTCTATTTATGTGACAGGGTCTCATTGTAACCCAAACTGATCTCAAATTCATCTGCATCTCAGACTGCCCTTGAATGTTTGATCCCTGTGTTCAGCCTCCTGAGTGCAGGGATTACAGGCATGCTGAGCCAATCTCTTTCTAGCATCGTCTTAGTCACCCACTCATCTCTTGTCATTTCTCCTCCATAAAACCCTCATTCACCCTAAATCTCTTCATATCGGTTATTCCCATCTTTCCTGGCTCCATCTCCCCTTAGATGACACTCACACTGCCCTAGTGTCTCCATCTTTCCCCTGACAGTTGCCCTCTGTATCTCCTGACTCCAGCACTCCCAGTAGCCACCCAGCTTTCTTCCTCCATGAGTACATGTTGTACAGGTTTTTGCAGTGTGGTATTAAAGCCTAGGGTATGCCAGGGTCCCAACTTTACCCCTAAACCCGTGCATAACCCTGACCACCAAATCATGCCTCAACAATCCCTACTTTCTCGTCTGCGGAATGCACACCGTGACCACACAAGCAGTGAGTCTGCAAACTAAGTGCTTAGGAGGTGTGAGGGTGGTAAGGGAGTAAGCTGCGGGCTCATGAGGTGGGGATGAGGGCATCATTTAAGGCCCTGGGGCTACAGGAAGTGGCTGGGACTTTGTTCTAGGGACTTGAGGGAGCCACAGAGCTTTTCAGCAGAAGTACAAATTATTTCAGATGGGTAAGGCATTGGAAGGTTGACGAAGAGTGGGGACCTAGGGAGGTGGCTGGAGTGAGGAGGAGCCTGGTGGATAAGGCCAGGTCAAAGTAGGACCAGATCCTCAGGGGCCCAAGTAGACACACGGGATCTGGGACAAGTCCCAGGACTGAATAAGTGGTGACACTTAGGCTAAGAATTGAAGACCCTGAAAACTAGGTAGAAGATGGTAGCGGTGGCGCAGCCTTTAATCCCAGCACTGGAAGCAGAGGCTGGCGGGTATCAGAGTATAGGCTACCCTGGTCTACAGAGTTGCAGGACAGCCAGGGCTACACATAGAAACGCTCTCAAAAAAGAAAGAGAGAGAGAGAGAGAGAGAGAGAGAGAGAGAGAGAGAGAGAGAAGAAAAGAGGAAGAAAGGAAGGTAGGGAGAGAAGGAAGGGAAAGAAAAGGCCCTGAGCTCCCAATCCTCCTACTTCTACCTCCAGAGTGCTAGAATGGCAGCCATAAGCAATGACAGCAAACTAAAATACGTTTCCCCCTCTGTTTTTTGAGGAAGGATCTCATATGGCCCAGGTTAGCCCCATACTCCTTCAACTCCTGATTCCCCTGCCTCTGCCTCCTAACTGCTGCGATTACAAGCGCATGCCGCCTAAATCAACAGTGTCCTTGACACAGGAAACTGGACACCTTTAAGTTTAGGAAGAAACATCCCAGGTTTAAGACCAGTCTTGGTTACATAGTGAGATCCTGTCCCAAATGAAAAAGAAAAGACAAAAAGGAGCAGATTTGGAAGAGCTAGTGAGACAGCCTGGAGACATAGCAGGAGGGAGGTCTGTGGGAACACGGGCTGTGAAACTTGCTGCGTTGGAGTTCGGGGACCTAGAGACCTGGTGACAAGAATGCAGACTCAGGAACTGGAGCTGCAGTAGTGGGTAGTGGTCCACAGAGTGCACACGGGTCCCTATAGGACATGGTGAGAGGCTTTGTACCTGAGTGCGCTGGGGTGCCATAGAAAGGTGCTTAGCAGGAGTGGGACAGCTTACAGTTTGGGTTCTAGTTCAGAGGCACTTAGTGTCCATGATGCTGTTCTAGAGCTATATAATTTGTTCTTCAGACCAAGCACACACACAATAAATAGACAAACAAACAAACAAACAAGATGTGAGGCTCACGGAAAGCGGCTGCCTTCCACAGGTTTCCTAGTTTTGAGGCCAGAGCTTAGGGCTTGCCCATTTAATATTCATACATCCCCAGATATAAGATGATGCCAGCTTTGTAAGGCAGGCCAGCTGTGCTCAGAAAAGCCAAGACTGAAGGCACTCAGTGAGAAAGTGGCAAGGATGGTATCTGAACTCTGAACTCTCCCATCCAAGGCATTGCTGATGGCAAGAGATGCAGAGCAAGTCTCCTGCTGCTACTCTTATCAGATGGTGACTATCCTGGAAGCTGAGACCCAGCATCTATCTTAAAAGCCCAGCTGGGGCTGAAGAGATGGTTCAGCCCTTCAGAGCACTAACTGCTCTTCCAGAGACCACGGTTCAGTTCTCAGCATCCAAATGGCCCCTCACAACCATCTGTAACTCCAGTTCCAAGGAATCTGATGGCCTCTTCTGGCCTCCTTGAGCACTAGGCACATATATGGTACACAGACACATATGCAGGCAAACACCATACATATAAAATAAATAAATAATTAAAAAAAAGCCCGGCCAGTTTTGCTTCCTCTTTGTCTGCAGACTGTGGTGAGATGCTTGAACACAGACAAGACCAAGGCCAAGGAACGAGGGGCTATTCTGTGGACAGGAAGAAGGTACATTCCCAGGCTGAGGTGCACCATATATATATATA
>NW_004949213.1:705752-706289 GCF_000317375.1 Microtus ochrogaster | reverse complement strand
GTGTGAGCTGCTCCTGTGCTCCTCTGCAAGAGCACTGTTTGTTCTTAACCACCCCTTTTATTTTATTTTTCCTGGAGCTCAGGCCAGTCTCCTGGTGAGTTCCTGCTTTCACCTCCCAAGTGCTGCTGGGATGACTGACTTGTGCCTTCATGCCCCATTCCAGCCTTGTATTCTTCAATGAAACCTTTCTCATCAAAGCCTCCAGAAGTAATAAATTCAAGCCTTCCTTTCTCCTCCCTGCCCCGACCCAAGGCTGCTATCTTCTGCGTCTTTGGGTTCTTCCCCTCAGCCTCAGACAACCTTGGCACTTGTCCTTGCTTGCTGGTTTTTGGATCCTAGTTTTTCTTTTTCTTTTTTTTTTTGAGAGATCTCACACAAGATCTGCACAGCAGCCTGGTGGTGGTGGCGCACGCCTTTAACCCCAGCACTTAGAGAGGCAGAGGCAGGTGGATCTCTGTGAGTTCGAGGCCAGCCTGGGCTACAGAGTGAGTTTCAGGATAGCCAGAGCTACACAGAGAAACCCTGTCTCGAAAAAAC
>NW_004949213.1:696045-705607 GCF_000317375.1 Microtus ochrogaster | reverse complement strand
CAGCTTGTTTCTCTTTCCTGAGACTGTGTCTCACTCTGCAGCCCAGGCTGCCTAGACTTCATAGATATCCTCCTGCCTCAGTCTTCCTGGTTATGTAAGAAATGGGGTTATAAGACCAGGACTTGGGAGACTCAGGAAGGATTGCTAAAAGATCAGTCTAGGTTATACAATGGGTCACAAACTAGCCTGATCCATAGTATGAGACTTTGTAAAACCACTCACCACCCACCCAAAAAAGTTAATTAATAATAAGAAAGTCGGCTGGGGATGCAGCCCCTTGGTAGAGCATTTACAGTGCCCTGGGCTGTGTGTGTATGTGTTACACACATACACAAACCAAGAGGGCCATCCTTTGGAGGCAACCACAGGCTATTCGTGCACCTCAATAGCAATGCAGGCTGGTCTCTGTCACTTCCTGTGCGTTTTGGGGCTGGCTAGTGGAGAGAAGTGAGAAGGGACCACTTTTTATTTCCCTAGCTTTAAATCCGATTTGCATCAGCCTGGGCTCAAAAGACCTAACTAAATAAACAGCATTAAAAGAACGTTTTTTGTCTTTTTTTTTTTTTTAAATCTGGCTTGGATAGAATGTGGGCTCCAGAAACTTCGGAGTTTTTTTTGTTTTTGTTTTTTTTTTTACTCTCTAAAAATATCAGTTGACTTAAAAGAAATACCGTCGTCTCAACAGACTACCAGAAAATCCACCACCGCTGACCGGTTTCCCATGCCACTGTGTGTGCTGTCTTCTGCTGAGTTTGCCTCTCTCTTTCAGTTACATTATTCAACCTTGATCTCCCCATTTCATCTTATGAGTGTCTTCAAGATTAATCTTACTTTTTTTTTCACTAGGTGGCCGTGGTACAAAAATTCACATTTGCAGATCAGAAAAAGGATGAGAATTCCTTTTTCTCCAACTTTCGGTCTCTTTCGGGGTATGGTGGAACTGGGGTGGCGCGTGACAAAGCCCATACTCCCCAATCCCACATAAACGCCTCACCAGGTTGCTGGAGACTACCCTCTTCCCCTCCGCAGAGGAACTGTTGCGCGCACTGCGCAGACTCCCCGCTGCAGTGGGCGTGGTTCGCGGAGGCTCCGCCTCCTCTTTCCTCCCGCCCCTACTCAGTTGCTTCAGCACAAGCTGGGGCCCCACCGAGATAGCAGCGGCCGGCGGAGTAAGACCGGGGTCGTATTAGGGAGGGGGCTGGGTGCGGGAGTGTGGGGACCGGGAGGCCGGGATGGCCCTGGGCTGTGAGCCTCAGGTGTCTAGTCAGGTAGGTCTACCTAGGACTAGGCGGACGCTCCACCTGGAACATTCCGTGAGTCATCCCAAGGCTGAGAAGAACCAGGCACAGAGATTCGGGGCTCCACAGGCCCCCAACTAGGAATGTATTTTTGGAATAATCTAGATTCGAGCTCAGCAGGGAACAAAAAGGGTTGCCGATGGGGAACAACGTGGGTGCTAATGACAGACAAGCTGAAGGCTTTGAAAGGTGGCAGGATGACGGCACTGGAGTGATAAAAAAAAAAAAAAAAAAGGAAAGCAGATTCATTGGTCCTTCAGGGATTTCAACATCCCTGCTGACCAGCGACCAGCTTCCTCCTTATGGGGTGCTGGGCATAGGGCCAAGGGCCCCCGTGATCTCCGGAAAAAGGGTTTTGGTGGATCTCATTCATAAGCTCAAGGACATCCACTTTTCTGCGATACCCCTGAAAGCCCAGGCCGACCCACACAGTGCCTGCTTTTTGTTTTCCCCAGCCTCCAGTCTCCGACACACCCACCTTGCCGCCTCGGCTCTGCAGTCCCCCAGCTGCCAGGCAATATGAAGCCTAAACTGATGTACCAGGAGGTAGGAGGATGGGATGCCTAGCGGGGAGGGCTGGCTGTTTTGAAGGGTAGGAGACCCACCAAACCATCATGTTACTCCCACTCCCCTATTGTCCCTTCCTAATCCCACAGCTGAAGGTCCCTGTGGAGGAGCCTGCAGGAGAACTGCCCATGAATGAAGTTGAGGCATGGAAGGCAGCAGAGAAGGTAGGAACAAGCTGCTTCCCTTGAACTTTCTCCGACTGTTGTGGTGACCAGGCTTGTGTAGGCTGACAACTCCCTTCCTCTCCCCCACAGAAAGCCCGCTGGGTCCTGCTGGTCCTTATCCTGGCGGTGGTGGGCTTTGGCGCCCTGATGACTCAACTGTTTCTATGGGAATATGGGGATTTGCATCTATTTGGACCCAACCAGCGCCCAGCCCCCTGCTATGACCCCTGCGAGTAAGTGGAAGGAGAGCTGGATGGTGGATGGGAGGGGTCCTGCCAGCCCAGAGGCACTTAAGCCTGCAAGAATACCACGCGCTTTGGTGTACCCAGTGCTGTGATGAGGGGGTTGTGTGTGCCCACATCCATGCCCACTCCCCCCCTCCCTTGCTGTTTCCATGGCAGCCACAGCGTCATCATCCTTTATACAGGCCTGTGAACACATGGGCACAGCATCCCTCATCTACATCTACACACACACACACACACACCCCACATCCCTCCCACACCTCTAGACACACCAGTGGCACACACATACCAGACTTTCATCCACATCTGGGAACCAGCAGAGCCTTTCTGTCCCAACCTGTCATCTCTGGCCCTCTGTGACTGACAGATGTCCTCCATACCTTTAGAGCCGTGCTGGTGGAGAGCATTCCTGAGGGTCTGGAGTTCCCCAACGCCACCACGAGCAACCCGTCCACTAGCCAGGCCTGGTTGGGCCTCCTTGCCGGTGCTCATAGCAGTCTGGACATCGCGTCCTTCTACTGGACCCTCACCAACAATGACACCCACACTCAAGAGCCCTCTGCCCAGCAGGTACACACAAGCCTCGCTTACCGCCACCCCTTCCCCACCGCGTCCCAAACTGGCTGTGGGAATAGTGATAATGAAGGGGGAGGGACTTCCTGCCACCCTCGAGACAGGTGGGAGTGTCCTACAGGCTAACTGGACACAGGTGTTTAGTATTAGCTGACGTCAGACAGGCTTCTGAAGAAAGGGTGGTGTTTTGGAGTCCTGATTATCTGGAGGCCTCTGAATGTCAAGGAGCGACTTTGGTTATGATGAATTGGGCTTGAAGATGTCACCCTGAATCCATCACACAAAGAAGGAACAAGTCCAGCCCAAGTCCGGCTGCCACCTTCCTTGCTGTGTGTGACCTTAGGCAGTCCCCCTCTCCTCCCAGGCTTCCCTCACCTTATCTGAAAATTGCAAACAGCACGGGCACAGCACGCTGCTTCACTGCTGGGTTCCTGTGAGGACATGGTGGGCTTAATCTGTGCACATTTAGTCCAAAGCCTGGAACAGACTCAGCTCTTTCTGAGTGTTTACTGTTAAGATATGATTGTTAT
Organism: Microtus ochrogaster; assembly: GCF_000317375.1. Lineage (NCBI taxonomy): Eukaryota > Metazoa > Chordata > Mammalia > Rodentia > Cricetidae > Microtus > Microtus ochrogaster. The sequence continues at coordinate 702,230 of NW_004949213.1, read as the reverse complement.
AGCAAGGCTGTGGTGGCACATGCCTTTAATCCCAGCACTCGGGAAGCAGAAAGGCAAGCAGATTTCTGGGAGTTCAAGCCAACCTGGTGTGCTGAGTGAGTTTCAGAACAGCCTGGGCTACAGAGAAACCCTGTCTCCAGGGTGTGTGTGCAGGGGAGATGTGATTGTTAAGCCTGGCATGAGGGTGCTCATCTGGAATCCCAACATTCTGGAAGCTGGTCCTTGTGGTGCACTCTGATAGTTCCAGCTACTTGGAGGCTGAGGCAGGAGAATCGCAAGTTTAAGTCCTGCTGCAGCTTCAGATCAAGTTTATGATCAGTCCGAGCAACTTAAGGAGATTCTGTGTTCAAGTGAAGTAGAAAAGTGAGGCCCTGGGAAGATGGCTCAGCAGGTAAAACTGCTTACCACACAGACCTGACAACCTGAGTTCAGTCCCAGGAACCCACAGCCAAAGGAAATAACTGACTCCTGAAAGTTGTTCTCTGACATCCACATGTGTGTATACAAACATGCATACATACATACACACTCACATATACAAAATAATAAAATCTTTACAAAAAGGAGAGTTTTAGCCAGGCAGTGGTGGTGCAGACCTTTAATCCCAGCACTCAGGAGGCAGAGGCAGGTGGATCTCTGTGAGTTTGAGGTCAGCCTGGTCTACAGAGTGGATTCCAGGACAGCCAGGGATACACAGAGAAACATGTCTTGAAAAAAAACCAAAAAGGGACTGTGTATGTAACTCTGGAGTAGAACACTTGCCTGTCAGGCGCAAGGCTCTGCGTCAGCACCACACACACAAAGAAAGATGAAGGGTTTTGATGTCATAACCTGTGAATCCTCTAAGGTTGAAGTGAAGTCTGTTCGTTCTTACAGGGGACCCTGTGAGGCTGGTATTGAAGCACTGGCTGGCCCAGCCCCTCAGTAGCCGTCTCCCAGCCCCTCAGTAGCCGTCTCCTAGCCCCTCAGTAGCCGTCTGTCTCCCACAGGGTGAAGAGGTTCTCCAGCAGCTCCAGGCTCTGGCACCTCGAGGTGTGAAGGTTCGCATCGCTGTGAGCAAACCCAACGGACCTCTGGCTGACCTGCAATCCCTGCTCCAGAGTGGTAAGCTGGCAACACAAGGGTGGCGGGCCTGGGGCTACCCATGCTGGCCCCTGACTGCTGCCCCTGCTGTCTGTCACAGGTGCCCAAGTCCGCATGGTGGACATGCAGAAGCTGACCCATGGTGTCCTGCACACCAAGTTCTGGGTGGTGGATCAGACCCACTTTTACCTGGGCAGTGCTAACATGGACTGGCGCTCTCTAACCCAGGTCTGTGTGTACCCTGCCCACCTTCATTGCCTCTTCCTGAACTTCCCTATACATTCTGTGGTTCAGCCCTCTGAACCTTATTCCTACAGCAGCTTAGGGCTCCCTCTGAGTCCTGCTGGCAACTGCCAGGACACAGCACTGGAGGTCCTATCCACTTACCTGGCCTTCATTGTACATTCCTTGTGTGTATTTGAAGCCCATCTCTGACCTGGAGGGCTCTGGGAACGTGGGGGTAACAGGTAGGTTTCCTGGATGTGCAATTCAGTGTAGAGCCTGGCTTATCACCAGGCAGCTACAACTCAGAGAGTCAGGGCCAGGATGGGAAAGAAACAAAGGCCGGGGTGAGATGGTGGTACAAGCCATGTCAGGGTGGGATGGGGGTACAGGCAGAGGGTCATGGGTGGGGTGGGGGTAAAGGCAAAGATCAGGCACAAAAATGGGGACCTAGGAGGAGGGTCGAGGGTGGGATGGGGGTACAGGCAAAGGATCCAGCATGGGATGGAGATACAGACAGAGGGTCTGGACAGGTTAAGGGTATAGGCAGGTAGAGGGTCAAATGAGGTGGGATAGAGGGAAAGCACAGGCAGAAGCTCGGAGATGAGGTTGGAAGGTGTCATAGGCAGGGTGGTCAAGGATAGAATGGGGAAGTTGAGGCAAAGAGAAGATCTAGGGTAGAATGAGAAGACACAGGCAGAGCTCAGAGCTGGAATGGGGTAACACAGCAGGCTGACTGTAGCAGTCTAAAGCAAACATCTGACCCAACCTGGGATCTTTGGGAAGGGTCCCCAAAAGAGGAGATAGCTAAATCTGCCTGAAGCATCAGCAGGGACCAGCAGAAGAGGGACTGACTCAGAACAGACACGACTCTAATTCACTCCAGTGAATACTTCCCTTGACTCCTCGTCTCAACAGCCATGCAGGGACATGCTAAAGACATAGCATTCCCATGTGCTTGTCTTCCTTCCCAATGGGGCCTGTTGAGAGCCCAGGAGAATGCCTGGCACAGTCTGGGCCAACACCTGAGGCTGAGCTGGAGCTGGCTGGCATAGGGCAGAAGCAACAGGCGCAAAGTCTCAAGAAACAAGTAGCTCACCGGACTTAGTGCTGCAGGCCTGCACCTGCCTATTGTGTGTAAGGCCCTAATTTCAGCACCTAGTGTCCCAATAAAATAAAAGCCATGCAACTTTGCAATGACTGAATGTTTCAAAACAGAAGTCAAGTTTGTGGCTATACTTTTAAGTTCTTGGGTGTTAGCACTTCAGAGTGGAGGTGCAGGGAAAGATTGGGTGACCGAGTTGACGGAGGCAGCAGGTAGAACATGACAGCTATCATCAGTGAGTCCCCAGGCTCAGCACTGCTCTCCCACAGGTCAAGGAACTGGGCGTGGTCATGTACAACTGCAGCTGCCTCGCTCGAGACCTGACCAAGATTTTTGAGGCCTACTGGTTTCTGGGGCAGCCTGGTAGCTCCATCCCTTCTACCTGGCCACGGCCCTTTGACACCCGCTACAATCAAGAGACACCAATGGAGATCTGCCTCAATGGCACCCCAGCTCTGGCCTACCTGGCAGTAAGTTGGGGGAAGTGGGTCTTCACATGCTCCCGGCCACACTTCACCACTCCCTGCAGCCTCCATCAAGGTCTACCTGGGGATTGTTAAGAAGGGGGGACTGGACTTCGCCTTGGGCTATTTCTCAAGCTCCCTCAGCACTGGATTCCTCTGGGAAACAGATATCCTGGCATTCCCAACCTCTGTGTGAAGGACACATGGTCCAGATACCCCTTGATGATGTCTGAACCAGCCACGGTAGCTCTTTCCAGCTACTGATTTACTTAGTCAGGGTCTCATGCAGCCCACACTGGCCTTGAGTTATGTACCTATGGATGATCTTGAACAACTTTGCTGGGGGTTTTGGGTTTTGGTTTTGTTTTGAAGACACATCCTCACTATGTAGCCCTCACTGGCCTGGAACTCACAGAAATCATGTCTTTGCCAGCTGAGAGCTGAACTTGAAAGCATGGGCCGTCGTGCCCAATCTTTTTTTTTTTCTAAAATTTGTTTTATTGACCAAGTGTGGTGGTATATACTTTAATCCCAGCACTCAGGAGGCAGAGGCAGGAAAATCTATGTAGGTTCCAGACCAGCCTGGTCTACCTATTGACGAGGCCAGCCAGGGATGCATGATGGATCCTGTTTCCAAAAGAGATTGGGGAAGACACCTGCTGTTGACCTCTTACCTCCATACAAGCATGTATGTATAAATGCATGTGCTTGTGTCCTGTGCATTCATATAGGCATGCACACACACAGAGCACATGGTATACATCATTATTGTCTTTTTTTTCCAAGACAGGGTTTCTCTGTGTAACCCTAAATGTCTTGGAACTCATTTGGTAGACCATGCTGGCCTCGAACTCACAGAGCTCCATTTACCCCTGCCTCCCTCTGCCTCCCAAGTGTTGGGATTAAAGGCATGTGCCACAACCAGCCAGCTGTTCTTTTTCAAAAATTCTTCATTGAGTGTGTGTGTATGTATAGGCATGTACACATGAATGAGGGTGCCCATGGAGGCCAGAGGCACTGGCTTCCCCTGAAGCTGAAGCTACAGGGTCTGTAAACTGTCCCACGTGGGTGCTGGGAGCTGAACCCCAATCCTCCGCGAGAACAGGACACACACTCTTAACCACTGAGCCAGCCCTTCTTTATTTATATATTTATTTCTTGAGACAAGGTCAGGCAACCCTGGAACTTTCTGAACTTCTGACACTCCTGCTTCTAATTCCCAAGTGCCAGCAACCGCTAGAGTGCTCACCTCTTTTTCCTCTGGAACAGGTCTGTGTAGCCCAAGCTTACACCCATCCCTTGATCCTCCTGCCTCAGCCTCCTGAGTGATGGACTGTAGGCGAATTTGCCACCATCTGCACCGACTCGGGCAGTTACTGAGCGTAATAGACAAAACTACTGATTTCAGCTATTGCTATGTTTTTCAGCTGAGGAAAGCAATTTGGGGCTTCCTGTATTACCCCTTGAGTAAGTCATCAAGCCCAAAGTCATGGTCATGAATCATGGATATAGGGAAACAAGATCTTGGGTGCCCTTTGTAACCATTGTTTTCCAAAGCAATGAACACTTCCTTTTTCCATGGCCACTTCTTCTTCTTCTTTTTTTTTTTTTTTTTAAAAAATGTGTAGCCCAGGCTGGCCTCGAACTCGTGATCCTCCTGCCTCTGCCTCCTTCAGCAAATCCTACCGGCGTGTGCCACCACAACCAGCTTCCATGGCCACTTGTACTTTTACACTTGGAGTTTCCTCGGGACCCAAGCAAAGGACCTGTTGTGACCCCTGACACATGAGGAGTTGCCTGGTCAGGGCTGAATGTGACAGAATAGAGCAAAATTTCTACGTTAGTTGACTGAAGGTATCACTAAAACCCTGTCTTTAGCCAGGTGAAGTGGCATCTGCCTGTAATTCTAGCACCAGGGAGAGTGGGGGCAGGAGGATCAAGAGTTCCAAGTTATGCTGGCTACATAGGAAATTGCAGACCAACTAGACTACATAAGATCCTATCTCCAATAAAACCAACCAACCAAAACAACGACAAAAATCATAAGGAGCTAGGGGAATGGCTCAGTGGGTAAAGCACTGGCTGTAGAAATATGAGGGCCTGAGTTCAAATCCCCAGAACTCACATAAGCCTGGCATGGTCATGCGCATCTGTATTCCCAGCTCCTCTGGAGATACGGTGGCAAAGAGACCCTGTGTCAAACCAAACGGGAGGCAAGTGTCCTCTGACCTCCACACACACCAAAATGAGAGAGAGAGAGAGAGAGAGAGAGAGAGAGAGAGAGAGAGAGAGAGAGAGAGATTTGCATTTGAAGCAAGTCCCCAAGTAACAAAGTGACATTATTGCTGCTGGATCAGGACCCACCCAGCAGTATGAATTCCGGAACTAAGCACTTCCATCTTGGCTGTACTAATTTTGCTTGTGACTTTAGGCAAGTAGCTTGCCCTTTGCGCCTGTTCCTCCCCTGCAAACGAGATGGTCATTATCTTTCCCTTCATGGAGGCTGTGTTAGTGAGCTCCATAGCACCTGGACACACACTCTTATTGTGAATTGTCCGGACTTGGGGATCCACTGTGATCCTGCCCCTAATAGGACACATGTATTGACTGTCCCCTCACTCCCAGAGTGCACCCCCACCGCTGTGTCCAAGTGGCCGCACCCCAGACCTGAAGGCTCTGCTCAATGTGGTGGACAACGCCCGGAGCTTCATCTACATTGCAGTCATGAACTACCTGCCCACCATGGAGTTCTCCCATCCACGCAGGTACTCCGGGTGGGGGCAAGGCTCAGGATGGGGAGCCCCTGTGACAGGAGGGCTGAGGGGGCTCTGGGAGCAAGCAGGAGACCCAGGCAGTATAGCAGATACAAGGGAAATATGGACGCGAGGGTTGTAGCTCAGTGACAGAGCTCCTGTTTAACACGCTAGAGGCCCCAAGGAGGGGTGGGGCAGGGAGTGATTGGGTGTGAGGTCAGACGATAAGAGAGCTGGGAAGAAGGCTGAGTGGTAAAGCGCTTGCCAAGCAAGAGTGAGGACCCATTTGGATCCCCAGCACCACCGCAGATGAAGGTAGGCATGATAGCATTCATCTTTAACCCCAGCTTGGGGACAGAAACAGATGATCCCAAAGGCTCACTGGAAGGCCACCCTAGCTGAATTGGTGTGTTCCACATTCAGCAGGAAACCTCGTCTGGAGAGATCACATAGCAGTTAAGAATCTTGCTGCTCAGTTCAGTCCCAGCACCTACATTGTTCCTAACTCCCATGTCAGGTGGCTCACAACTGCCTGTAATTCCAGTGAGTACACACACA
>NW_004949213.1:688429-695627 GCF_000317375.1 Microtus ochrogaster | reverse complement strand
ACACATACACATGTACATGTGTGCACAACTCTCTCCCCCCACGCACACACACATTCTCTCCCCCTCACAGTACACTCTCCTTCCCCCTCACACACACACACACCTCTCTTTCTCCCTCACACATGTACACGTGTGTTCACATACATTCTCTCCCACACATACAAGCACACACACACTCTCTCGCTCCCCCTCAAACTCACACACACACACACACACACACACACTCTTCCTCACACACACACACACACACACACACGTTCAGGAGATGAGAGGACTTTGGGTGTGGCAGCACATGTCTGTTAATCCCATCCTTTGAAAGAAAGGCTGAGGTGGGAGGATGGAGACAAGCCTTGGCTACAGAATGAAACTGTGTCAAAACGAAAGAGGGGAGGCTGGGTTTTGGGGTACCAAATGGTAGCCAGGAACAAGAGGAGAGGAATATGAGAATGTCGAAAGAGGGCTTGGGAGCCCCAAAGCTGAAGGTAAAGTCTAAGGCTAAAACCGCCTCCTCTAGGGTGGCACACATACATACGTGAAGACCAGGCACTGGTACACTTAAAATCAAAATGAATGCATCTGTTGGGGCTGGTGAGATGCTCAGCAGTGAGAGCACCTGCTGCTCTTTCAGAGAACGTGAGTTTGGTCCCCAGCACCATGTCAAGTGGCTCATGATCGTCCGTAACTCCAGCCCCAGGCGGTCTGATGCCTTTGTCTTATACAGGAACTGCTACTCACATGCTCATATCTACACGCTGACACAGCTACACATAGTTAATATTAAATTCTTTAAAAAAGAAATACGTCTTTTTTCAAATTAAAAAGAAGCAGCCAGGGAGTGGTGGTGGTGCACACCTTTAATCCCAGCACTCAGGAGACACAGGCAGGTCTGTGAGTTTGAGGCCAGCCAGGGCTACACAGAGAAACCCTGCCTGCAAAAACAAAGCCAAACAAATTACAAAGAAAAACCTGCCTCTTCCTCCTGCTGACTCCAGGTTCTGGCCGGCCATTGATGACGGGCTGCGACGGGCCGCCTATGAGAGAGGCGTCAAAGTGCGCTTGCTCATCAGCTGCTGGGGGCACTCTGAGCCATCCATGCGGTCCTTCCTGCTCTCCCTGGCTGCTCTTCGTGACAACCACACTCGCTCTGACATCCAGGTGGTAAGAACCTAGCCCAGACCACCCCTTTTCCACTGTGCGCGGTCCTGGGGACACAGCCCACGTGAACTACAAGTGTCACAATAAGGATGGCCCAGACTGTACAGCCCTGAGGGGAGACTATGAATCATGGCTGGCTAGGGTAGAGTGCAGAGGTCCATTGCTGAGGTGGGGAGTCACGTGGATGGGGCAGGGGTGGGTGAGACTGACACAGAAAGTACCTGCTGTATACTCGTGTTCAAGACTTTCTGAGGGCCTGTGGCTGTGGGCCAAACTCTGGGACCTCATAAACCAGGGGTGAGCCCACATTTACGATCCTAACACCTAGGAGGCAGAGGCAAGAGAATCAGAAGTTCAGGGTTATCTTTGGCTATACGGTGAATTAGGGCCAGCCTGGTCTAAAAGAACCAGGGACAGAGAAAGAGGAAGGATGACAGTCTGTGGACTGGAGAGGTGGCTCTCTGGTTAAGAACACTTGCTGCTCTTCCCAAGGACCAAATTTTGGCTCCCAGCACCCCATAGCTAGCATCTCACAACAACCTATAACTCCAGTTCCAGGGAATCCTATATCCTCCTGGCCCCTGTGGGCACCAGCACGCATGCACACGCACACAAACACACTCACTTGTGCACAAATTTAAAAATCTTTAGAGTAAAACAGGGGAGATAGGCAAGACAGACTTTCTCTAGAAAAAGGGACATCAGCAACAAGGCTTCAGGATGGAACAAGAGTCACTGTAGATCCATATCCCCACCCCCACCCCGCCTCAGCCTGTGTTTACGGGGACCAGCTGCACTGGGCCCTATTTTGGTCCAAGGATCCCACCACACCCCCGGAAGCAGCCAAGTGCCTTTCAGAAATGCCACTTGCATGGCTCCCCTGCCATCCCAGAGCTGCCCACAGCTCCCCAACTTGCACCTCAAGCTTGCTGTCCTCCCCTCCCCTGCAGAAACTGTTTGTTGTCCCCGCGGATGAAGCCCAGGCTCGAATCCCCTACGCCCGTGTCAACCACAACAAGTACATGGTGACTGAACGTACGACATACATTGGTGAGTGCCCCAGTACCGCGGGCATAGCCAAAGAAGGGAGGGACTGGGTACTAGTTCCCCGCCAGCCCATCAGACCCTCACTGTACCCTTTTTTCCCAGGGACCTCCAACTGGTCTGGGAGCTACTTCACAGAGACAGCAGGCACCTCCCTGCTGGTGACACAGAATGGGCATGGTGGCTTGCGCAGCCAGCTGGAGGCTGTTTTCTTGAGAGACTGGGAATCTCCATACAGCCATGATCTTGACACCTCAGCTGACAGCGTGGGCAATGCCTGTCGCCTGCTTTGAGGCCTGGCCCAAAGGATAGGCCAAAGCCTTCCAGGACCCCTTGGACTCAACTTTGGGTCCCTGCTTTTGTCCCCAAGCCCTTGCTTCTGTCTGTCCCATCGTGGCTCCACAGTCTCCCCCACTGTGTTCCCATCACTACCTCCACCTCCGCTGGCCTGACACTCTGGCCCCTATGGACCTAGCAGAGCTAAGGGAGATTCAGACCCCAAAGTAGTGGTGCATGCTGGGCCTGGACCTTTGGCCTACCCCCGCAAAGGGGCCAAGATTATACTAACTAAATAATTGTCTGTACGGCCTGTGCTTAACTGAGTGGCGTGAGACGGGGTGTTGGTTAGGGAACAGGTGGCATGGGTTTCTGATGGGGCCATCTCAGCATGCAATGTACACAGAGCTGGCGTGGGCTGGGCATGCAGTGTGTGTCCACACTAGCAGGCATGGGCTGAGCATGCGTATAACCAGCATGTGTTATACTGAGCATGCTCCAGAGCTACTGCTAAATCCTAGGGTGTGTTGGGGGGGGAGGGATGACAGACAGACCAGCAGATCTGAACACCAGAGCATGTGGCAGCTCTGAATTTATTCCCGTCAGTGCATTTACACGTAGCATGTCCTGAGCGTGAGTAAGCGAGCATGCCAAGCCCATCGCAAACACAGTCAGTGGTACGTGCAAACTCAGATGGACATGTGTCCAACAGAGAGCATTCTGAGGGTAGGCTCCCAAGGGGCCAAGCCCTTGCTCATTTTATTTTATTTTGTTTTGTTTTTGAGACAAGGTCTCACTTTAAGCCCAGACTGGTCTTGACATTGTCATTGTGATTTTCTTCCTGCCTCAGTCTCCTGAGTGCTTGGAATTACACACCTACTCCACCATGCCAAGTTTAATTTAGTTTATTTAGGGAGCAGATTCCTGTGCACAATCCAATGCCATAGTAGCTGGGCCTCTGGCCTCAGCCAGTAGCCAGCCACTCACAGCCTGAGAGGCAGACCGTGGCCATATGGGTAGTGCAGGTTCACTCAGTGGTAACAGGCAGGAGCAGGGTTTGGAACAGTTTTTTATTGAAATACACGAGGCAAGCGGGTCCAGGCACGGTCATGGCCAATGGGGTGCAGTCCTCTTCCTGACTCTGTGGCCTCAGGGTCTCGGGCCAGACCTGACGGCCTCCAACATTAGAGTGGGATACAGGCATGTTGCCAGGGACAGGGAAATAGGAACATTCTGGATAGCTATTTTCTGTAAGAATAATCTGTGGGTTCAAAGGATGGCTCTAAAGAGCCATTTCAGAGCAAGAGGGGATGCCAGCCCAGCTAGCTCAAACCCCCAAAAACAATAGGGGTGGGGTCCCCATCAATGGTGCCCTCCAACATGCTGCAGAAAGCTGGTGGTCCTGGGTGGCCCATGTGCGTGGGGATGGCGGGCTGGGAGCCCTTGAGCTCGAGACCCCCGGATGCCCTCTAGGGTCCATTCTGGCTCATTCAGCCACTCTCCAGGACAGCTGCTGGGATCGAAGATCAGCTCAGGGCCTGGCCGCTGTGGGGGAAGAGAGAGGAGCATCAACAAGGAGGATGGGTACCTGTTGATGTGTGTACCTACCTACTAGAAGGGGTAAGCAGACAGAAAGGCCCTCACTCCTCGCGCAGGCTTTCCCACACTGAAGTCGGGGATTAGGGATAGGAACCAGAATAGACCAGACTCGTACTAGGCAAAAACTCTGCCTCTGGGCCACACCCTCAGCCTATCTTGAGGAATTCGAAGCAAATGCTCCAGTGTTGTTATATCCCAGTTCCTTGCCTTGGATTGTAGGTCAGCATTCTACCTGCCCCTAAGGAGAGTCCCCAGTCCCTCGCTGGCAGATACTAGGCCAGGCAAGGAGTCTACTGCAAAACTAAAGCTCCAGCCCTTTTGGGCAAGAAGGAGGTGTTAGTGTTTAGAGATAGGGTGTTGTTATGGAGCCCAAACTAAACTTGACCTTGAGGTGACCCCCAGTTTCAACTTCCTGGGATGGTAGGTGCCACACCACCCAGAGCCTTGCCCATTTCTTAACAGGCCCATCACTAGGTGCCTGTTTTCTTTCCCAGCCTTAATTAGAGTCAGTGTAAGCCTTGGGCTGTCCTGAGGGTGCTAGCGTGACCTGATCCTTGTCTCCTTGTGTCAATGTTTACTGAACCTTGGGGCCTGGGTATGCTGTCACAGATGCCTCAGTGGTGGGAAGCATGGCCCTATTACCTGTGTACTGCCATTGATTAAGCTCAGGGAAGACCAAGACCCAGCCTGGGTGCCAATCTGTGCACCCTGCTCACCTCAGTATCCATGGTCCTGTCTTTGATGCTGGGCCCATCTCCTTCCCGTTGTGGGATGACAGATGGTTCTGTGGAGGCCCCGCGGCCTTCTCCTTCCTCCCAACCACTGCCCCGACAGGGCCCAGACTCCTCTGGTGAGGCTTGGCTTAACCGGATAAGGTTACTGAAATTGGAGTCAGATTTGGAGCCCGCCGGGGGCTTGCGGGCCTTGTGGCGGCCGGTCAAGCGGCTGCCGTAGAAGGCCAGGATAGGCTCCGGGCCTGAATCAGGGACTCGATGGCCAGTATTGGCTACTTTGAGTGGGGCCAGCATGTCAGAGACCATGTCGGCCCGTGTGTCACTCCACAGCCCTCGTCTAGCCTCCTGCAGACTCAGGTCATCCAGCTGGTCGATGGCCCTCTGCACTCCTGGGGCCTTCTCCTCCATGAAGAAGGACCCACTGCCTGCCACACCACCCAGGCCTGCAGTGTCCTCCTCCTCGGCAAGGCGGTAGTAGGGAGGCCCCTCCTCCGCACCGGTTATGATAGGCGGGGGTGGCTTGCCATCCACCTGCAGAGACAGACGACAGCCACGAAGCGACAGCTGATAGTAACGGGTGGCCTCGTGAGCACTCCGCAGCTGCTGCATGGACACGAAAGGGTGGCGCAGGGCTGCGCTGGGACTGATGCGTTCGTGAGACTCCCATGTTAGCATGCGTTTGATCAGCTCCACCATGCTCTTGAGGTCTGCGTGCTCTGCCAGTGCCTCCCGGTCTGGGAAACTCAGGCGACTTACAGCCCCGCCACCGTTCACCATCTCAATCTGGTCCAAGGATTTGAGCATGTACTTGCGGCGCTCCAGTGGACGTACCTGACGGGGTGTGGAGGAGACCGGGTAGAGATGTGTCTAGACTCGGGGCTCCAGAAATCACCTGCTGTGGGAGCCAAGTGGGGTGCCCCTGACTTGTGCCCGTATGACTGGAAGCTCTCTTGCTGCTGGACTGCCCAGTCTGGCCCCTCACACCAATCCCTAGCTCTCCTGCATAGGGAGGACGTGCGATTCTGTTCTTTGTCCCTCCTGTCACCTAACTCAGGCTCCACACTTCACCTACACTTTCAGTCTAACCCAGAGACATGACCGTAACCTTCAGATCTGCTGGCCCACCAGATGTGTTGGCCCACCAGCTCTGACAACCAGCTCCCAGACTTCTAGTCCTCCTCCAAGGTCTAATCTAGATTGTTCTTAATATTGCAGTCTCTCACCCACCCCAGTACAGATTGTCTTCACCCTGCCTGCTCCTCCCATACCTTGGTCTCAGCTAGGTAGTCGGCAGAGGACTTCAGCTGCCAGGGGTTGGTGGCATCGGGGTGGGGGTTCCGCTTGAAGAAGTGGTGAGCCTTGCGGGCAGCGTGCAGCAGGTGGGGCTTGGGCAAGCCCTGCGTCTCACAGATGTAGCGCACCTGGTCATACTCATTGTTGCCCGGGTAGAGAGGCCAGCCCAGGTGTAACTCGGCCATGACGCAGCCCAGAGACCACACATCCACCTTCTCGCAGAAGGGCAACCCCAGCAGGATCTCTGGGGCCCTGTAGAAGCGGGACTGGATGTATGGCTCCTTCACATAGCGCACCTCACTGAATATGCTGGCTGAGCCGAAGTCGATCACCTGTGAAGGGCAGAGGGTATGGGACACGGGGTAGGTGGGCTGGTGGAGTGGTGAGGGTGACCAGACTGGGCCCCTCCTGGGACTCATCTCTTTCTCCTGTGTCTGTCTAGCTCTGTGCCTTGAGACTTCCTTCCTTATGAATGTCCCTCTCTCTGTCATCTAGCTGTTGTTTCTGGGTTTCTGTTAGGTCTGTCTCTGAGTCTCTTGAACTTGTGCCTATAGTAGTTGAGTACCACCCGCCTCCCGGGTGCGCCTGTAGTGCGGCGCCATGAGCATAGTCCCCTGCCCATTGTTGGTTAGTGCTGAGACAGGGTCTCAGGTATCCCAGGCTAGCTTCACACTGCTTGTGTAGCAAGGATGACCTTGAGGCTGGGATTATAGGTGTGTGCAACCAAGCCCAGCTCCCAGTTATAATTTTAATATTTCATCTACTCTAAATTTCACTTGTATGTGGGGTTGTGGGGGGGTATGTGCATATGCAGGTGGGTGTCGTCACTCATGGGTACCCGTGTAGGGGAGAGAGGTTGATGGTAGGGTATCGTCTACCACTCTACCTTGTTTTTGGAGACAGGGTCTCTCACTGAACCTGAAATTCACCATTTTGGCAAGATTGCCAGATCCCTGAGCTCTTTTGATCCTCTTGTCTTCCCTTACAGCCCCTCAGCCCTGATATTATAAACCCAAGCCCAGATCTAATGGTGCTGGGTAATATGAATTTAGGATCTGCTTGTGTGCAGCAAGCTCTTAACCCACTGGGACTGGAGG
>NW_004949213.1:681485-687006 GCF_000317375.1 Microtus ochrogaster | reverse complement strand
AGGCGTGCGCCACCACCGCCCGGCTCTGAGCCTCTCTTTAGCTAGCTCCTGGACCTTTTAAAACCTTCTTTAGTTAGTTCATTAACTAATTTAAAAACCTAAATTAGTGTTTAGGGTTTTTTGTTTTGTTTTGTTGTTTTGAGACAGGGTATCCCGGCTGTCCTGGAACTCTGTAGACCAGGCTGACCTCAAACTCAGAGATCTCCCTCCCCCCTGCCTCCTGAGTCTTGGGATTAAAGGCTTGCTTGGCATAGTGTTTGATCTTTTGAGATAGGGTTTCCTGTATCACATACCCATTGTGGAGTCCAGGGTGACTTTGCACTCCTGATCCTCCAGCCTCCACACGTCAAGTACTGAGATTACATGTGTGTACCGGCACCCTAGGCCTTTGCTGTTTATATTGAGGCTGCTTTTAGTTACTGAGGCAGGCCTTGAATTCAGGAAAATCCTGCCTCAGGTAGCCCCCCCCCCCCAATTGCCTCTTCACAGCTAATCGCTCATCTCTGAGTGTCTCTGTCTTCATTTCTGTGTTGTGGACAGGGAAGGAACCACCCTGAAAGCCAAGTCCTCTATGATCTTCACCATCCAACACTATCAAAACCCGGAAGGCCCTCAGCTTGCCATGGGCAGCAGACAGGAGCCTTCGTCTGTCCCCCTTGCCACCAGGTGGCGCTCTGCTGGTTTCACTGAATCCCTGAGACTAGCACAGTGGATGTAGGCCGTGGCTTCCTGCTCTGCTTTGCAGTCCACCACCCTCAGCTTCCCTGCCCCCAAGGCTGATCATGAAATAGATTATCAGTCGGGACTCAGAATCCCCGAGAGCTTGAGTGACACTGGGCGGTAAGTCCTAGTTTGTGGGGTCCCTTCATTCTGAAAACACTGTAGGGGTGACAGTGACCACCCCCAGACACTGTGAGCCCTACTATATCTACGGCGATCTCTCCTTAGCTCACTGTGCTTCCACCCCTCAGGGCAAAAGCAGCCATCTCTTCCGGTCTCTGACATTCAGTGGGGTGCTGGGAGAGGCCAAGGGCACAAGGTAGGCAGCTTTGGTCCAGCCCCGCCCTCGGGTACTGCCTGCCCAGTCATAGCCAGAGCCTTGGATGACAAATACACAGGTGGAGGAGGCACAGAGGGTGTCTGTGTAGGTTGACAAGCCATAAACAGAGGCTCTGCAGGAGAAGTTGAACTTGTGGTGGAGGAGACAGCTCAGGTGCCCACCCAGGGGCAAGAACAGAGACCAGAGCCACCTAGCTTACAGATGCCTAGGCCAGCAGGTCCCGGTTGAATCCTATCTTTCTCCCCAACAAGTGTAGAGTGGCCTTGAACTTGCCACACAGCCAAAGGCAACCTTGAACTTTTAGTCTTTCCACCTCTGCAGTGGTAGACGGCTAGTCTGCCCCTATGCCCAGCCCTCCCTCACACATTCTTCCTTTAGACTTAATTCATTCAGGGGCAATGCAAATGCAGTTGTGTGTGTGTGTAGAGGTCAGAGGGTAACTTAGTTCTCTGCTCCCACCACGATATGGGCCCTGGGGATTGAACTCATGTCCTCAGGCTTGGCAGCAAGCACCTTTACTGGCTGAGCCATCCTGCTTGCCCTTCTTTTTCTAAATTGTGAGTGTGTGTGTACTTGTTGGTGTGCATATGCACACATGTGTCAGAAGTTAGCCTTCCTCTATCACTCTCTCTCTACCTTATAATTTGAGACAAGATCACTCGCTGAATATGGAACTTGCTAATTGGCTAGACGGGCTGGCCAACGAGCTCCAGGAATCCTCCTGTCTCACCTCCCCAGCACTGATATTACAGGTGAGCTGCCACACTTGGATTCTTGTATGGGTGCTAGGGACCTGAAATGAGGTTCTCCTGCTTGTTCAACAGGCATGTTACCATCTGACTATCTCTGAAACCTCCTCCATTCACACTGCGAACCCACCAGTGAATTCTCTTGTCCCTAGCTCCACATCTGCCCCAGTCCACACACATCCCATTCACACTGCGAAACCCACCAGTGAATTCTCTTGTCCCTAGCTCCACATCTGCCCCAGTCCACACACATCCCATTCACACTGTGAAACCCACCAGTGAATTCTCTTGTCCCTAGCTCCACATCTGCCCCAGTCCACACACATCCCAGCTATATCTCATTATCTGCAACTCCTACTTGGATCACCCCATCTGCCTTCTCGATCCTGCTTCCTCTCAAAAACTGAACACCTAAGTCAAGGCAGGCCCTTCTACTCTGAATTCATTTGTGAATACATCATGTTGGTGTGTGCCTTTGACCCCTTTGCTTGGTAGGCAGAAGCAGGAGGATCTTCCATGAGTTTGAAGCATGCCTGGTCTACATAGCAGGTTCAGGGCCAGCCAGGGATACATTGTGAGACTTTGTATCAGAAAAATACAAAGTAACCCCTATGGTGGTAGTGTAGGCCTTTAATCCCAGTGCTTTAGTGGCAGAGGCAGTGCTTTAGTGAGTTCAAGGCCAGCCTGGTCTCCAAAGTGAGTTCCAAGACAGTCAAGGCTGTTACACAGAGAAACCCTGTCTCAAAAAAACCAAAATAAACCAAACAACCAAACAAACAAGAAAAACAAACCAGTTTTGCCTGTGCCTACGAGGCCTTGCACAACGCCACCCCTGCCTCATTGATTTCCTTTCCTCCCTCTTTGCCCCTGTCATTCTACTTCAATGCTATAGAACTCCCCTGCGTTGCTAGAACCCTTAACCACCACATGCTCCTACCTTCGGGCCTTTCTGTTGGCTGTCCCTTCTCCCATGGCTCTCTCTGAGCCTCAAGACTCGTTCAGGTGTCCCCTCCCTGATCCTTTTGTAAATTTCAGCCTCCACCACATCCCACTCCTGAGCAATACCCTACATCCTCTCCCTCCCGCTTCCACCTCTTCTCACTCCCCTGACACTTGTTATTCCTTACCAAGTACTGTCTCCCCCACTAGAATGTCAGCCCTGACCTGAGCCATGGGAGGGAAGCTGGACGGAGCAGAGTTGGGGAGACTTCAGGGCCTGTAAAGGAAGCATGGAGGACCTTGGAAATGAGATGGAGAAGCCAGGCATGGTAGTGAATGCCTGTAGTCCAAATACTTGGGAAGGGGGACCCACTCAAATTCCAGACCAGCCTGGACTACATGAGACCTTGTCTTCAAAAACCAACTAACGGAGCTGGCTGTGGTGACACATGCCAGTAATCCTAGCACTTGGGTAGTGGAGGCAGGTAGGTGATGAATTCAAGACATCCTCAGCTACACAGCGAGTTCAAGGCTGGCCTGTACCACGAGACCCTGTCTCAAAAACAACAACCACACTAAAGAATTGGGATGGGGTATGGAAGACTGCCAGACAGCAGCAAGGAGAGGCAGTTTGGAAATCAGGGACACCTCAGAGTCACGCCATGGAACTGACTGGGGAGACTCACATGCTGGCAGAACATCCCAGTGTTGGGCAAAGCTGTTTCCCAGGCAACCTCACTCACCTTTACCCTGAAGGGGCAGCGGGTCTGGTCCACCAACATGATGTTTTCAGGCTTGAGGTCAGCATGGATGATGGCCAGCTCCTTGAGGCGAGCCAGCGCTCTCAGGACCTGCAGGGTGACAGTGCGAATGTGCCGGGCAGGAAGGGGTGCGAAGTTGTTCTCTTTCTGGAACTCAAAAAGGTTTTGCTCCAGTAGCTCGAAGACCAGGTAGAACTTGAGGGCATCGTGGAAGAACTCGAGAAAGCGGATGACGTGGGCCTCGTCAGGGTCCAGGCCTCGGACACATCGGAGCAGCTTCAGCTCGTTCTTGATGATACGACTTCGGTAGGCGTCGTTCTTCAGGATCTTGATGGCCACCATTTCACCTGTACTCCTGCGCCAGCCCTTGGCCACCTCTCCGAAGGTGCCCTTGCCCAGTACCTCGATGATGTCGTAACAGTCAGTCTCTGACTGGATGGTGGCCATGGTGCCCTCGCTGCCAGTCACTCCTCCACCCTTACTCCTGAGCCACTGGCTTGGCTTCCTAGACCTCCCACCCTGATGATGGCCCTTCAGTCCTCTCAACGGGGGAAAGATAACCACACTCGTGTCTCTCCCTATGAGGTCAGCCCCTGCCTCCCTGGCACCCCTTGGCCCCCTTGGCCACACTGTGAGTCTACCAGGGGCTGCACCCCTCCCCCAAAGCCCTCCTGGCTTGGGATGAGGGGGCTCAGGCCCCTCTGAATGGGTTCCAGCGTTGCTGGGTGGCTTTGATTCTGTTGTTAGAGACCCGAGTCCTAGGCTAGAATGGGGGGTGGGGTGCCAGGCTGGGCCCCTCCCCCACCCACTGACGGAACCCTGGAGAAGCCGATGGGGTAGACTCAGGGATTTTATTCATTGACCTTGGATGTTCAGAAATAGGGATGCGCCTACAGTCACGTGAGAGTGTAGAAAGATTTTCCAAGTTAGAGGGAGTGTGTGCATGTGTATGTGCGTGCGTGTGTGTGTGCATGTGTGTGCTTGTAAAGCATAGAGAGGGTGTATGGATAGGGTAAGATCCAAATTGTAAAGACACTGAATGCAGGCTAAAAAGTTTGAATGGGGCACGGGGAGCCACGGAAGGCTTTAAGCAAGGGAATGAATGCTCAGACATGAGTCTTCACCCAGCAAGGTGCTGTGTGAGAATGCTTGCAGTAGATACAGTGGCTGCACCTTAAACAACTGCTGTCCCAACCTGCAATTGCAACTCTGCAGCTACCAGCAGCAGTTCAGCCACATGGGCAGGGGCAGCTAGGTGGGAATTCTGTTCCCTCAGGCACCAACTCTATCTAGGCCACTAAAGGAAACTTTATCTAAATTGGTATAGAACTCAAGATTCAAAGGTTGAGGTGAAATCCTGCTAGCTCAGAGAGGCTGAAGAGCAAGTAGCTAACCTTCTCTCCCTGCTCACATTTCCAGAAAAAGTGTGTCTTTCCCTTCTGCTCAGCCCCACTAAAGAGCCTCCGTACACTTCCTCCTCCCTACCTCTTCCTGTCATTTAACTGCTGACTCAACCTCCTGAAATGCAACATGTCTTTGCATCATCAACAAAAGCAGCAGAAACAAATGTGGCGTACCTTTTACACAGCGAAAATAATATTCCACAACAAAGGGTAAACTGCAGGAAAAGGAGTCCACAGACCCCAGCAAGGAGGCTGAGGAAGTCCAGGTAGATTCAGCTGGCGAAGGGCTCAGGAGCTGATGGAGTGAGGCCCTAGATAGGGCAGAAGGGCTGTGAGACTGAAAGGGTCAGGGGAGGGAAGAAACAGTCTAGGACAGGCTGCAGGTAGTCTGGGAGAAGGTGACGTGGACAAGGGACAGTTGCTGGGGTAGACACTGAGGTCAGATTAGAGAAACTGACATCAAACCCAGGGCAGACAAAACAACTCTGTTTCTCTGTCTCGAATTTTCTTTTCCATACATTTTCTACTCAATATATGTTCTTGTTTTGAGACAAGGTTTTACTACATTACCCTGGCTGGCCTAGAACACACAGACATCTACCTACCTCT
>NW_004949213.1:674637-680754 GCF_000317375.1 Microtus ochrogaster | reverse complement strand
CCACAGAGAAACCCTGTCTCGAAAAACCGAAAGGCTGGCTAGATACAAGCCAAGCTGAGGCCAGAAATTTATAAATAAACATAAGTCTCCATGTATTTATTTTGGAGCTGGGTGGTGAATCCCCAAAGTATATATATATATAAAAAAAAAACCCTACACCTAGATATCTCTACTTTCTTCTCTTTTTAGATTTATTTATTGCTGTGGGATAATGCTCTTGTATACTATAAAGATTTGTCACTCATATTGGTTTAATAAAATGCTGATTGACCAGTAGCCAGGAAGGACATACAGGCAAGGAAATCAAACTAGGAGAATTCTGGTAAGAAGAAAGATGAAGACATAGTTACCAGACAGACAGACACAGAGGAAGCAAGAGAGAATTCCTTACTGAGAAAAGGTACCAAGCCGTGTGGTTAAACATAGATAAGAATTATGAGTTAATTTAAGTTGTAAGAGCTAGTTAGTAATAAGCCTGAGCAATAGCCCAAACAGTTATAATTAATATAAACCTCTGTGTGTTATTTGGGACTGAACAGCTGTGGGACCAGGTGAGACAGGAACTTCCATCTACAATTTATTGTATTATTTTATATGTATGGGTGTTCATGCATGTATGTATGTGTACCATGTGCATACCGAGTGCCCTCAAAAGTCAGAAGAGAACTTCATATCTCCTAGTACTAGAGTTACAGATGGTTATAAGTCACCATGTGGATGCTGGTGTCAAACCTGGGTCCTCTACCAGAGCAACAAGTGTTTTTTGTCTGTTTGTTTTTGTTTTTGTCTTTCTGAGACAGGGTTTCTCTTCATAGCCCTGGCTGTCCTAGAACTCATTCTGTAGACCCGGCTGGCCTCGAACTCAGAGATGAGCCTACCTCTGCCTCCCGAGTCCTGGGATTAAAGCCATTTGCTACCATCACCCGTCCAGCAAGTGTTCTTAACTGAATGCTGAGCCATCTCTCCATGCCTGACTGTTTTTTGCTTTGTTGTTTGTTGTTTTGAGACAGAATCTCACGTAGACTAACGTTGGATTCACTGTTGCTGAGGCTGGTCTCAAGCCTGACCTCCCTGCCTCCACCTCCCAACAGCTGGAGTTGAATAGATGCTACTATGCCTGGATCAGAGTTGTTCTTTTGTTTGTTTTTGCACCATGGTTTCTCTGTGTAGACCTGACTGCCCTGGAACTCACTCTGTAGACCAGGCTTGCCTTGAACTTGGATCCACCCGGCTCTGCCTCCCAAGTACTGGGATTAAAGGTACTTGTGACCACCACTGTACTTCAAGAAGTTTTAAAAATACCTAAAATTTCTGGGCTTGATAAATGGGGCAGTAATCCTAGAATTCAGGAGATTGAG
This sequence comes from Microtus ochrogaster, assembly GCF_000317375.1. Taxonomy (NCBI): domain Eukaryota; kingdom Metazoa; phylum Chordata; class Mammalia; order Rodentia; family Cricetidae; genus Microtus; species Microtus ochrogaster. Next base: position 679,396 of record NW_004949213.1, on the reverse strand, counting down.
ACAGGACACTCAAAAGTTTGTGATCAGCCAGGGCTACATAGAAAGTTTGAGGCAAGCCTAGGGTTACATAAGAACCTATGTCAGAAAAAAAAGTTGGTTTTTTTTTTTTTAAGAACTTATACTTAAGTCAGTTGAGGGCTAGAGACTCTCAGAGACAAGACAGGAGCTGACACACACACACACACACACACACACACACACCTCCAATATATATGGTGTGGGAATCATCACGGGAAACTATAATAGCTGTCTTCCCGAGAAATTCAGGGATGTCTGGGTTTGTCAACTCTGGGTGCATGTCTGAGTTCAAGGCCACCCAGGTCTATAGAGCTCCAGGATAACCAGGAACTATGCAGAGAAACCCTGTCTCGAAAAACCAAAAGAAGAAGAGCAGGAAGAGGCAGCTTGGGGAACTAGTGGAGTGGACTGAGGAGGTGGAGCCCCAAGGGCTCAGAGAGCAGGAGAGAAGGCAGTCAGCAGAGAGACGGTTCATCTGTAAGAAGTTTGACATTTTGGTAAGAAGCCAGGAGAAGGGAGAGAGAGGGAAAAGCACTCAGGGGAAACTGAGGAAAGATTGCTGGTGTTGAGCGTGGTGGTGCACGCCTTCAATCCCAGCACTTGCAAGACAGAGGCAGGCAGATCTCTGTGAGTTCGAGGCCAGCCTGGTCTTCAGAGTGAGTTCCAGAACAGCCAGAGAGACACAGTGAGACCCTGCCTCAAAGAAAGGAAGAAAGAAGGAAGGGAGGGAGGGAAGGAAGGAAGGAAGGAAAGAAAAGGAAAGAAGGAAGGGGAAGGGAAAGGAAGGGAAGGAAGGAGAAAAAAGATTGCTGGTTCTAAAAACCCAAATGCTGGGGGGAGTCCACCACAGGTGAAGATGATTCCTGTCAAGTATAGTGGGGACAAAGGGCTTCTTGCATGAGGAACCAGTTGGGAAATAAGGCTGGAGTAGGCGAGAGCCCCTTGCCCTCATTTTTTATACTGGAAATGTTTCTATGTGTGTGGGGGTGTCTGTCTGTCTGTCTGAGTGCACACGCACACACGCACGAGAGGCAGGTAGGGCAGAATTGAGTTCTGTAGAAAAGACTTGGGGTTGGACTAGGGTTGTTCGTCACAGAGAGCCCTAGATCCCTGCCAGTGAGTGTAAGGTAAGGGAAAGGGCGGCCCCCAGTCCCCAGGAGCTGAGCAGTGTTGGGCATTCTGGACCCTGGGACCCGATCCTAAGAGTGAGGCTCTGAAGCCTTGATTCCAACACAGGAACCAGGAGACGCCTCCTTGGGTGAGGCCCTAAGTGTACAGAGCAGTCAAACCAGACAGACAGGAAAAGGAGGGTGGCGCCTGGCAGAGTGGCCTTGGTGGCACAGTCTATGCCCCAACTCTTCTCAGAAGGCTGAGGCAGGATGAGTGAAAACAACGGAAGGGAGATCCGAGCCAGCTTGGGAAACAGTGAAATTAAAAATTAAAAGTTAAGGGGTTGGATGTAGTTCGCTTGGTGGAGTATTTGTCCAGCATGGATGAGGCCCTGAGCTGAATTCCCAGCACCACATGAATTCCCACCAGGCATGGTGGCATAGACCTCCAATCCCAGCTCTTGGGAGATGGAGGCAGGCAGCAGACTCATCCTTGACTACATAGTTTGAGACTAGTCTGGTATATGAGGCTTTGCTTCAAAAAAAAAAAAAATATGGCCAAGTCAAAGGGGTGGGGGGAGATGTTCAGTAGTTAGGGAACATTGGCTGCTCTTCCAGGGGACCTGGGTTCAATTTCTAGTACCCACGTGGTGGCTCACAAATCTCTGGAGTTTCCGGCCTCCATAGGCACCAGGCATATGATATACAAGGAAAACCCTCTTACAGATAAAATACTAAAAGTGATTTTTTTTTTTTGAGACAGGGTTTCTCTGTAGCTTTGGAGCCTGTCCTGGAACTAGCTCTTGTAGACCAGGCTGGTCTCGAACTCACAGAGATCCACTTGCCTCTACCTCCCAAGTGCCGGGATTAAACTAAAAGTGCTTTTTTAAAAGCTGGAGCTGTAGTTCTGGGCTTGAATACTTGGCTAGCATACACAAAAGCCCTGAAGGTCAATCCCCAAGCCACCAAAAGTAAAATAAAGTCCTGTTTATGAAAAGGGAAAGATGGACAAAAGTTCACTTGCTGAGGGCAGTGAGTCCCCCAGGACCGTTCAACTAACATTGCATAAGCCGGGGGGGGGGGCACAAATAAGGAGACACATGCACACTCTTGAGCACACACAGGAACCAGGACACATGGCAACTTTTGAATTATTTTATTCACATAGCTTGGCTTAATATACAGGCACTTCTGCTAATGAGGTGTCCCAGGCCTCTGGCTCCTGCCTGAGTCAGTTGCCCATCTCCGAGCCTTCTGAGGATTAGTGCTAGTAATGTCACACACAAAATGGGGAGTTGGTGTGGGGGATGGGAAGGCAAGAGGGGAATCCATCTCTGTCCAGGGCTTCAGATGGCAGCAGCCTGGGTTCCCTCAACCCTTGTGGAGCCCGGAGCTGCTGTTTCTGAAAACCCCACACTGGGCAGTCGGACCCTGAATCCACCTTCTTCCCGGTCCCTACTCCCACTCCGGGCCTTGGGGCTTAGGGACACCCTGGGAAAGCGGAATTTGGGTGACTTCTCCCCAACTGGGGACTTGGAAGTTGTTTCACCCTCTTGTCCCTTAGAGACTTTGGAAGGGGAAGCCAAGCCTACACGAGGCAATCGGACCCTGACCCGACCCCGGCGACCAGAAGCTCCTTCCCCACCGCCCTCTTCCTCCTCCTCAGGGCTTGGAGAGCCTTCTCCAGAGACCGCCTCACTTTGGCTGAAGCCCACTCTGGGCAGCCTGAGCTTTGGACTCTTGGCCTTTTCTCCGCCTTCCACTCCTTCCTTAGCCCTCACCAGACCAAACAGGGGCAGCCGAACCTTGAGTTTGTGTCCAGCATCCCCATCGCCCTCAACCACTTGGTACTCAGCATGGCTACTGACTGGGGAAGTGAGTTCCACATCAGGAAGCTGGAAGGTGCGCTGCGCCCTGGGGTCCTCGTGCTCAGTACCCTCTCCTTTGCCTCCTGCACCCAGGGTGGGCAGCTTCAGCTTCAAGCCACCCTCACTCTTGGCTGCTTCACCAGCCTGGGCTTCATGGCTCAGCCCGACATCCAGCTCTAGCTGGGGCACTGTGACTGTGGGCATCTTGAAGATGCCCTCACCTACTAAGAGATCACCCTCTGCCACCTGGGTTCCAGGCAGATCCAGCATCACCTGGGGCACCTGGACCCTAGAGCCTGCTGTGCCCTCTGCAGATGAAGCTGCAATTTCAGTTCCTGCCTCGCGAAAGCTGGTCAGTTCTACCTGGGGCAGTGAGATGCCCAGGGTGGGCACCCTTAGCACTCCCTCTTGGCCCTCTGCCACCGCCTGCCCAGTGGTGGACACCTTCGGACCTGATGGCTTCACTCCACTGGTGCCAGCTTCTACCTCCTGAGTTCCTGGTGTGACCAGTTCTACCTCAGGAATCTTAAGCTGACCAGCTATGGCCTCCAGTTTTTCGCTAGGGCTAACACATCCATCCTCAACTTCTACTTCCTTCCCTCGGGACAGTCCAAAAGAGGGCATCTTAAGCTTTGGCATCTTCACCTTCCCATCCCAGCCCCAGCCTTTTCCCTCAAGCTCAGCTTCCCCTGCCACTAGTACTTCAGCTTCCGAGTCCCGGCCCTTCACCCCAAACTTGGGCAGTGCAAACCTGGGCCCCTTGGGCTTGCTCTCAACCCCTGCTACCTCCGCTTTGCCTGAGGGCAGATGAGCATCCAGGCTGAGCTGTGGGATGGACAGGTCCAGGGCAGGCAGCATCCCTGCTTCCCCAGCTCCCTTCGCTTCAGCTTCCGTCCCAGTTCGAGCTTTGGGGAGTGAGATGGCAAACTTGGAGACCTTCAGCTTGGTGGCTCGTCCAGGCCCCTCCACCTCAGCCTTGACCGCTTTGGGTCCCGAAAGTCCAAATTTGGTCAGCGAGAACTTGGAAGTGGGTTTGACTTTCAATTCTACCATCTCTAGCTGCTCTTTCTCAACTTCAGCCGTGGGCAACTGTGGCGTTACAATCTCCACAGAGGGCACCCGGAAGCCCACCTCTCCAACACCTGCTGCCACCCTGGGGCCCTCTGGCTTCTCCACTTTGACCAAGGGGGCTTCTTGGACGCGTTCTTCCAGGCCCAAGGCCCCAGGCAAGTCAAGCTCCACAGAAGGCAGAGAGAGGGAGGGGACACTAACGCGAGTCACCTCACTGCCCACCTCCGGCTGCAGACAGGGAAGTGTCATGAGTTTACCTGGAAGCTCAATACCTGCCTCACTGGGCTTGCCCACCTTCCCTAACTTGGGCAAGGTCACCTTCGGCAACTTGAAACTAAATTCAGTCCCTTCTGCCTGCTCCACGCCTACGGCTTTTCTCTGCACCTCAGAAACTGTGGACAACTTCATCTCTGGCACCTTAGGAAGATGCACCTCTGGGACTTGTGGCACTTGAATTTCAGGCAGTCGCATGTCTGATACTTTAGGAAGCTGCAGCTCTGGGAGGTGGACGTCGGGCACTGCCATCTCGGGCACTTTGGGCAGTTTTATTTCTGGAAGCTTCATTTCAGAAAGTTTCACGTCAGGCACTTTGATCTCTGACACTTTGGGCAGCTGAACTTCCGGGAGCCGAACGTCGGGCACGGCCACCTCGGGCATCTTAGGAAGCTTCATCTCCGACACTTTGGGCAGCTG
>NW_004949213.1:669312-674422 GCF_000317375.1 Microtus ochrogaster | reverse complement strand
ACCTCGGGCATCTTAGGGAGCTTCATCTCCGACACTTTGGGCAGCTGAACTTCTGGGAGCCGAACATCGGGCACGGCCACCTCGGGCATCTTAGGAAGCTTCATCTCCGATACTTTGGGCAGCTGAACTTCTGGAAGTCGAACATCGGGCACGGCCATCTCGGGCACCTTCGGGAGTTTCATCTCTGGGAGTTTCATTTCTGGAACTTTTGGGAGCTGTACATCTGGGAGGTGTACGTCAGGTACAGCCATCTCAGGCACCTTCGGGAGCTTCATCTCAGGGACTTTGGGCAGCTGCACTTCCGGAAGGTGAACATCAGGTACGGCCATCTCAGGGATCTTTGGAAGTTTCACCTCTGACATTTTGGGCAGTTGTACCTCGGGGAGTCGCACATCTGGAATGACTGCCTCAGGCACTTTCGGGAGTTTGACATCAGGAACCTTAGGGAGCTTCACTTCCGGCCCTTTGGGGGCCTTGACATCAGGCCCAGCTGCGCCAATGCCAAAGGAGGGCATCTTGAGGGTAGGGAGCTTCAGCTTGCTCTCAGCTCCAGCTTCAGGACCAGAGGGCCGGGGCTCCAGGAGAGAAAGCCCAAAGGTGGGCATTCGAAGTCTGGGACCCTTCGCTTTGGCCTCAGGGCTGCCTTTGACCACCTTGACTTCAGTAGCTTCCTTCCCTCGAACCCCAAAGCGGGGGAAACTGAGGCGGGGCATCTTCAGGGCCACCTCAGGTACCTCTCCTGGGGCCTCCACCTCTGTACCTGGCAAAGCCAGGTCCACTCCCACAGAAGGTGCTGCCACATCCAGGGTGGGGACTTTTATCACTGCAGCCCCTTCCTGGGTGTCCAGACATGGAAGTGTGGGAAGAGAGGGGAGGGTGGGGAGCTCCACTTGTGGGACCTGGATTCCTATGGCTGGGGGCTCCACAGCTGGTGCAGCTGGGGCTCCAAGCCCAAGGGTCGGCAGATGGAGGGCAAAGCCACTGGCTGCCTCTGTTGATGGGGTCCCCTTGGGAGCTGACACCTGAGGGACACCCACCTCAGCACTTGGCAGCCGAGGCCCAACTAGCTCTAGCTGAGGGGCTGTGAACCCAGCTCCTGTGGCTACATCAGCCTCTGCCTTGGCCTTCCTTGGGGGAGGAGCAGCAGCAGCCATTCGTGCTACCTGGGCCTCTTCGGCCACTTCTCGGACACGTAGCCGAGGCAGCTGGAGACGTCGACGGGCAGGGGCAGCTGGGACAGGCCCCTTGGCAGCCTCGGCTTTGAGACCCCGACGCAGTCGGGAGAACTTGGGAAGGGAGAACTCGACGTCAACAGGGGCCAAATCTGCAGGGGTCCCCAGGGGCCCTGGCACCATCTTCTTCTTCTTCACAGGGGACAGATGCTGGATGTTCTGAGGAGAGAGGAGAGAGGCAGGAGAGAGGAGGCTGTGGGACAGTGGGAGGCTGGGAGTGGACAGAAAAATAAAACCCCACCTAGTATTATACCAGGCTGGGGATGTCTTGAGGATACATTGCCTGTCTGTCACTTCACCCCAGGAAGGCAATGACAGTCATTTAGAAACTCACTGTGAATGGACAGGGGTGGTAGCAACAGGGACCCAAAAATTTAAGGCCTTTCCTACGGTCTCATTGTAGAGATGGGGAAACTGGTACCCAGAGAGGAAAAGAAACTCTGGTTGCTCAGTAACCCATCTGCCCTTAGGCTAGAATCTGGCCTTCTAGGAGGCCTCTGTGGCCCCTAATGAGCCTGGTTCCCATGATGGAGATGGGCGGGCGAGAGCCACCTTCTGATTGGCGCATCATCCTGGGCTGAGTTTAGGAGCAGTGAACAAGGGGCAAGGGGTGAATTAGTGTTGGGTTAGTGACAAGACAAAGGGATAAACTGGGCTATGATAGCAGGGAGTAGGGTTTATGGCGCAGAGACCGGGTCGCTGGGGCTGCCCTGGGCCGGGACCGGGCTAAGCACGCGTACCAGCTTGGCCACTTTGGCCCGCGGGCCCTTCATCTCGTAGCCAGACACCGTCCCGGGCCGCAGCGCCAGGTCCCCCGTGGGCACCGTGCGCTTCAGGCAGAAGGAGACCTTGTAAGGCTCGGCGCATTGCAGCAGGCGAAGCGCGTCCTCGTACTTGAAGTTCTCAAAGAACACGCGGGCACTCAACAGCTGGTCCCCTGCAAGGGAGGAAGAGGTGGGCGGGGAGTGAGTTCCCCTGGCTCCACCCACACTGGTACACGCCCACTTTCTAGAAGTCAGCCAAGTGAGGCCCCAGGCCCAGATTTTGACCCTGCTTATCTCTGCCTCTGGTTTGAGAGAGAAAATATCAGAGGAACGAAGCTGGTTCCTTTGGCTTTGGCCCCGCTCCTTTACAAATTGAACCCATCAGGCCACTTATGGTGGACTGGATAGAGTAACATCCATCAAAAAGTAACATCCATGAGCGCCCGCAGGAGTTTCGTGTAGTTCAGTTTACTATAATAGCGAAGGATGATCTAAAGCCCCTGATCCTTCGGTCTCCACCTCAAGTGCTAAGATTACAGCCATTTGCTACCACTCCTGGCTATGGGTTATAAAGGTGATAGCCTATATGGCAGTTCCTTGCAGTCTGTGGATGGATTCTCCCCCATATTCTTGAACGCATAAAAACACACTGTTGGGGCTGGAGATGTGGCTCTGCGATAGCGCATGCTTGCCTAGCATGAAGGATGTCCTGGGTTCAGTCTCCAATACCACACATACATACAAAACACACTGGCAGACGTTCTTCGTCTAGCCTCTTCTCTCTGCTTTCCAGGGTCTGGGATTAAAGAAGTGTGTTGCCACCCTTGCTCTCTGGGCTTTTAATGTATGGCCCTGTGTATGTATGAGTTGGGCCAAAATTATCTCAGGGCCTGTACCTCGAGGCCAGGCTCAAATTTGAAGGATAGTCTCAAACCTACCAAGTGAGGATGAGACAGCAAAATCTAGGTAGACTCCCCTCCAGCCAGAGGGTGGGCTTGGCTGTCTCTCATTGGCTGGAGTACCCCTGTGTCATATGATGTCACTTAACCTATATAAGCTGATGCTCACAGTAATTAACTGAGTTCCTGCTTTGACTTGACTCCCTGTTGCGTCTGAGTGTCCTGCATGTGGGACTGAGGAATGGGCAGTTAGGTTAGCACACCCACCTTTCCCACTTAGCCTGGGGAATAAGGCTAAGGAGGCCTGGTATGCCTGGTTTATGTGGATGCTCTTTGAGGTAACAAGAGGGCATCATATACCCTATAGCCAGAGTTACAAGTATCTATGAGCCATGTGATATGGGTGCTGGGAACTGAACTAGGGTCCCCAGGAAGTTCTGCAAGCACTCTTTTTTTTCTCTTTTTTTTAGGTTTTTCAGGACAAGGTTTCTCTGTAGCTTTGGAGTCTGTCCTAGAACTAGCTCTTGTAGACCAGGCTGGCCTCAAATTTACAGAGATCTACGTGCTGGGATTAAAGGTGTGCACCACCACCACCCGGCTTTTTTTTTTTTACTTTATCTTTTCTTTTTTCTTTTTAATTTTTTCATTTTTATTTATTTATTTTGTTTTGTATTTTGAGACAGGGTTTTGCTGTAGTTTTGGAGCCTGTCCTGCACCACCACCGCTCAGCTTCCATCTTAATTCTTTACCTTTGGGGAACACAGATCAGATTCAAACACTGTGTGTACCTGTGCTCACATACACTCACACGCTTCAGCAAGCACTCTTAACCACACACAGAACTATTTCTCCAGCCCTGTAACACTTGTTATTGTGTGTGTGTTAATATTTATCGTGTGTATATGTGCACGCGCGTGCGTGTGTGTGTATGTGCGCGCGTGTATGTGTGTGTGTGTGTGTGTGTGTGTGTTCACGTGCATGTGCATGCTGCTTCCCACAGAGGCTAGGAGAGCGCTTCATACCTTCTGGAACTGGAGTTAAGGAGGTTGTAAGCTGCCCAGTGAGGGTACTGGGAAACTGCTGGGTGCAGCGTCTTAACCACTGATCTATCTTTCCAGCCTTTGTTTTTTGCTTTTGATTATTTGAATCTGGGCTCTCCTTGTATAGCTCAAGCTGGTCTTGATCTCTCACTATGAATCCATGGCTGGCCTCGAACTATCAATCCTCTGGTCTCAGCCTCCTAAGTATTAGGACTATAGTGTCCCAGTTGGGAAATTTTGTGAAATTTAGCAAAATTAGGCTTCAAACTGGGCAGTCGTGATGCATGCCTTTAATTCCAGGACTTGGGAGGCAGGTACAGGTGGGTCTTTGTGAGTCTGAGTCCAGCCTGGTCCACAGAGTGAGCTCCAGGACAGCCAGGGCTACACAGAGAAACCCTGTCTCAAAAAAACAAAACAAAACAAAAAAACAAAAACCACCACCACCACCAACAAGAACAACAAACCCAGCCAGATGATGCCCATCTTTAAACCCAGCATTTGGGAGGCAGAGACAGGCAGATCTCTGAATTTGAGGCCAGCCTGGTCTACAAAGTGAGTTTAGGACAGGTTCCAAAGCTACAGAGAAACCCTGTCTTGAAAAAACACTTAAAAAAAAAAAGTCTGCTTCTTCTAACATCCAAGTTTATGTTTCCCTCCTTTATGCTCTCTTCTGCACCCCAATCTCTGCAGTTCCCTGTTTCTTTGGAACACTATCCACCCCAGATAACAAATCCGTGAATGTGCAAGTCTCAAAAACAGGTATAGTATTTGCATTAAAGCTATACACATCCTCCCTGTATTTTTAACCATCTCTAGGTGTCAGGTGTGGAGGTGTACACCTTTAATCCCAGCACTCTGGAGGCAGAGGCAGGTGGATCTCTGAGTCTAAGATCAACCTGGTCTACAGAACTACTTCCAGGGCAGCAAAGGCTACATGGAGAAACCCTGTCTCCAAAGAAAAAGGAAAAAAAGAAGCAGGGTAACCAATGTTCTTACTTAAATGCTGAGCCATCTCTTCAGCCTCCACTTTTTGTTTTTAATGGTGCTGGAGACAGAACCAGGGCCTACGGCATAGTTGGACTAATGTTCTACCACTGAGCCACACCCCCAGGCTCTAACTTGCTGACTCTGGGCAAGCCTTCTATCACTGAGCCACAGCCCTAGTCCTCTTTCCA
>NW_004949213.1:668645-669212 GCF_000317375.1 Microtus ochrogaster | reverse complement strand
ACCCGGCCCTCTTTCCAGTTTTTGAAACAGGATGTTACTAAGTTGCCTAGGCAGGACTTTAAATTTCCATTCTCCTGCCTCCTAAATAGTTATTTATTTTTTGAAACAAAGTCTCCCTAGGTGGTCCAGCCTCCTGCCCCAGGTTCCCAGGGGCTGCTGGGATGACAGGCTAGTACTAGGCCCAGCTCCAGTTATCAGCAGGCTACTCCCTGTTCAGGTAAAAACTCCTGGGAGTACTAGAGATGAAACCTAGGGCCTCATCCATGCTGGCCAAGTGCTGTACCACTGAGCTACAGCCTCACCTCAGAGTGAGTGGTCCCTGGGAATATCCTGGAAGCCTCCCTCTCCATCGTACCCCACACCTAGATCCAGAATCCAAGCCCTTCTTTTCAGCAACCCCACCTGCAGCCTGAGCATCCATCATCTCTTAGCGGCTCATCCAAGAACCACCCCTGTTGTTGATCTTGCTCCTGATGCTGCCTCGGACAGTCAGACTACAAATGAAGCAGCCCAACAGGCTGTATCCCTGCTTCTCTGCATACGTCACAGAATAAAAGTCTTAGTCCG
>NW_004949213.1:659606-668201 GCF_000317375.1 Microtus ochrogaster | reverse complement strand
AAAAAAAAAAAAAAAAGCTTGCCTAGAATCCACCACTGAGAAGTTGGGAGCACAGCTCAGTCACAGAGCACTCGTCTAGCAAGTCCAAAGGCCCTGGGCTCCATCCCCAGTATGACAAAAATAACACATTTTGTAAAAAAATTAATTAAAAAAAAAGAATAATTGTTACATGCAATACAAAAGTCAAATCAGCTCCATCCATATTTCTTAAAATGTCTTTCATTTAATTATTTAATTAAGCTCTTCTCTTCACCTCAAGTTAACTCCACCCCTTTCTCCTGTCCCAATAACACATTAATTAGCACTTACATAGTGTTTACTGTGGGACACTTCGCTGTGTGCTGTTTTCAAAACCTGACTCATTTGAGCTACATAATAACCTCATGAGATCAGTGCTAATTATTCCCACTTAAAGATGAAAATATGGAGACACAAAAATATCACGAGGGTTCTGGGAGTCCAACACAGACAATGAACTGGTCTTAAATAATCACGGTGCCAGCTGGGCATGGTCACTCAGGCTTGTCATTCAAGCTACCCGGAGGCTGAGGCAGAAGGATCAAAAGTTCAAGACCGATGGCTAGCAAGAAGGCTCAGTGGTTAAGGATGCTCTCCGGTGGTGGTGGCTCACCCCTTTAATCCCAGCACTCGGGAGGCAGAGGCAGGCGGATCTCTGTGAGTTCGAGGCCAGCCTGGTCTACAAAGCGAGTTCCAGGGCTACCAGAGCTGTTACACAGAGAAACCCTGTCTCTAAAAACCAAAAAAGAAAAAAACAAAAACAATGTAAGAGTGTGCTCTCTGCCCTTCCAAGAGGATCCTTATTTGTCCTGGCACCACTTGGCGGCTCACAGGGAATCCCGTGCCCTCTTCTGGCCTCCGGAGGTACAGCAAGCACAAGGCACACAGACGTACTTGGAGGTAAAACATCCACACAAATAAAAAAATCATCTAAGTTCAAGGCCAGCCAGAGTTATACGGGAAATTCAAGGACAACGTGGCAACTTAGAAAGACTTTCAGCCGGGTGGTGGTGGCGCACGCCTTTAATCCCAGCACTCGGGAGGCAGAGGCAGGCGGATCTCTGTGAGTTCGAGACCAGCCTGGTCTACAGAGCTAGTTCCAGGACAGGCTCCAAAAACCACAGAGAAACCCTGTCTCAAAAAACAAACAAAAAAAAAAAAAAAGAAAGAAAGACTCTCAAAAATTTAAAAGGGGATTGGAAAGCTGGGCATGGTGGTGCATGTAATCCTAGCTCTTTGGGAGATGGCGTCAAGTCATCCACAGCTGTACAGCGAGTTCAATGCAAACCTGGGTTTCATGAAGCCCTGACTCAATTTCCCGAGCCCCCCAAACAGTGAATGAGATGTAATTCAATGGTAGAGCTCTTGTCATGGTCGAGTAGGACCTAGATTCAGGAAAAGAACAAGGAAAGCCTCACCCCAACTTCTTAACCCCGCCTCCTGGCAAACAGGCCCACTTTCAGTTACATCCCCGCCAGGACTCTAGGCAGATACTTAACCACACCCACGCATGTCAGCCCCGTCCCCACTATGCCACCAGGCTCCTCCCCGCTCCCATCACGCCCTAACCCAGGCCCCCCACCCCCACCCGAAGCCGATTCCCAAATCCGCCTCCGCAGATCAGCCCCGCCCCGCCTCCTCCAGGCCACGCCCCCAACCCCAAGGGCTATTCTTAACTCCTCCCCTGAAGACCCGCTGCGTCTCTCCACGTCCAGGCCACGCCCACCTTCCTGCAAGCTGTGACTCCTGGCTGCAGGTGAATCCTCGCGCAGCTCGCGGACGAAAATTCCTTCTTTGCCGCCGCCCGCTACGTTGATGCCGCTGACCCCCGTCTGCGCCTCGGTCTCCACGATAATTTCCACCAACTCGGCTCGTCTCAGCTCCTGTGGTGGGCGGCGAGGGGTCGCAATGACGCTCCAGGACGGCAACTCGCCCAGAGCTTACCATTGTTTTCCTTCTCTTGCTCTACCCTCTCGCTCGCTCTCCGGGGGATCGGGGTCCGGAGGAGCAAGGGTCGGGTCTGGAAGAGGAGGGGGTGCGTGGACAGAGCCAGATCATGGAGTGGGGCCGCTTGGAGTGCCTAAGAGGCATCTTTGAGAGGCTTATTCATCTTCTTTTTTATCTTCCTTCCTTCCTCTCTCCCTCCTTCCTCCCTTCTTTTCCTTTTTTCATTTTGAGAGGGGATGAGTCCCGACCTGCCTTGAACTTGTTATGTAGACCAGGCTGGCCTTGAACTCACAGAGATCCACTTTCGAGTGCTGGGATTAAAGATGTGTACCACCATGCCCGACCTTTTAAAAGATGTGTGTGTGTGTGCACATGTGCAATGTGCATATGCACATGGGTGCCAATGGCGGCCAGAGGAAGGTTTGGGGTCCTCTGTAGCTGAAGCCACAAGCAATTAGTTGTGACAGTCCAACGTGGAAGCTGGAAACTGAGCTTAGGTCCGCCCACCTGTCCCCTCATGTATTTATTGTTTGTTTGTGGCAGGGTCTCATGAGCTTCTGGCTGGCCTGAAACACTCCATACATCAAGCTGGTCTTTAAGTCACAGTGATCTGCCTGCCTCTGTCTCAGGCTGATGACAGGCGTGCCCACCAAGCTCATCCCTGCCCTTACTGAAAGGGATTCCTTAGGCCTAGGCTGAGGCAAGGCAGTCCAACCTCAATCACCCAAATCCAGGGATTAAAGGCATAAAACAAAATGCCAACTCCAGGGATCCATATTCTTATTCTAAAGACCAGGCGGGGCTTTAATAACTTTATAACTATCCTAGGGAATTAACCCAGTGGTGGAGGCCTTTCCTAGCGTGCACGAGGTTCTGGGTTCCATTCCCAATACAAAACCAACCAAAACACATATGAAAACATTCCACTTGAGTGTAATTATTCCTATAGAACACGGGCATGCAGGATGGAAGGACGGGGCCTTGACCCCATGGGTTTGAATATGTGTGAGAATGCTGTTGTGGATTTTCTAACTCCCCCGGGAGAGGGAATCCAGTGAAGGGGGTGTGTGGGTAATGAATGGCGACCGCAGCAGAAGTGGCATTTGTGGCATTTACCAGCCCTTGTTCCGAAACACACTACAGGGTTCACATCTGCTTCCCAGTAGAGGAAGCGAGAGATCTGATTCTGTCTAGGAAACCACTTTGCTGTGTGCATCTGGGGCAGCCCTGTGCACGTCCTGAGCCTATTGCTATCCTGAAACGTTGAGTAATACAGGGAAGTATCTGCCTGTGAACAAGCGAGGATGAAACGGGGCAGGTGCAAGGCATTGAGACCAGCCAGGACTCGTGCCCATCCCAGAGCCTGGAGAGGGAAAAAACAGGACTAGACTAGATGCCCCGCTGCAGTGGCCTCAAGGGACTAGGGCAGGGCAATATGGAACCTAAGAGTTGGAGTGGGACTGGGCGGTGGTGGCACATGCGTTTAATCCCAACACTCGAGCAGAGGCAGGCAGATATCTGAGTTCGAGGCCAGACTGATCTACAGATTGAGTTCTAAGACAGCCAGGGCTACACAGAGAAATTCTGTCTTGGAAAAAAAAAAGTCATTGGAGTGGGCTTCTGGGAGCAGCATAGTCCTTCGACTCCCCTTTGGGAAGGATCTCATTGCATCCCCCCCTTATTTTGGGGGAGGTCACAGGAAGGCAGTAAAGCCTAGAAAGTTAAAGTAGTCTTCCTAATGGCACACAGCACATTAAACAGTCAAGCCTTGTCCTTAGGTATTCCACCCCAGGGAATAAGCAGTAACCCCCTTGCCTGTCCCCCTCAGCCTGCATGGGGCTCCTTTATAAGTAGAGCCACCCAGCCCAGTACCCAGTAGAAGAGGTTAAAACTGCCCACATAACTGAAAAGCAATGACAGTCACTGAGGGTGTTCCCTTAGTGCCAGACTGTACAGAAGGCCAAAAAGTCAATCCTCAAAGTCCCCAGAGAGGTGGGGACCATTGCCCCATCTCACCAATGAGGGAGCTGGTTCTCAAAGAGGTTAGGTCACCCGTCTAGGACTGCACAGCCAAAGCAGTGTAGGATTAGACTCGCCCCTTTGGGTCCAAGCCCTCTACCCTGACCCTACCCTCACCTCTTCTTTCTAGGTTTTGTTTTTTTTTGGTTTTTTGTTTGGGTTTTTTGTTTGTTTGTTTGTTTTTGTCAAGACAGGGTTTCTCTGTAGCTTTGGAACCTATCCAGGAGCTCACTCTATAGACCAGGATGGCCTCGAACTCACAGAGATTCACCTGACTGTAGGGGGCGTATTTTGACTCAAGATCCTGCTCTGTAGTGCAGGTTGACTCTAACTCATAGTAGTCCTCCTTGACTACTGGGATGGTACGCTGGGATCATAAGCATGAACCTGCGGATGAAAGATTTCTGTTCAGTTTTTTTTTGTTTTGTTTTTTTTCAGGACAGAGTCTCACAGCTCTGACTGTCTTAAAACTCAGTATGAATAGCAGGGTGGCCTTGAATTTATAGAGATCCACCAGCCTCTGCCTCTCAAGTGCTGGGATTAGAGGCCTGTGCCATCACGCCCAGCTATTTTCTAATTTAATTTTAAAAGATTTGGGGTGAGGGAGCAAAACAAAAACAAAAAACACCAAACAAACAAAAATTTATGTTCACTGGTGTTTTTCCAGATGTATGTCTGTGTACCACACTGCCTGGTGTCAGTGGAGGTCACAGGAGTGTGTCATCTTCCTGGGACAGGAGTTACAGATGGTTGTGAGCCCCGTGTGGGTGCTGGAAATTGGAACCAATCCTCTGGAAAAGCAGTCAGTGCTCTTAGCCAGTGAACCATCTCTCCAGGCACGGGGTTTCTTTTCAAAGTTTTGTTTACATCCATTTACTTCTGTATGTGTGTGTATATAGCAGTTAAGGGAATTAATTGTAGGAACTGGGCCTTTCCTTCTACCGTGGAGCTTCCAGAGATGGAACTCAGGTCAGCAGGCTCGGCAGCAAGCACTGTACCCACTGAGACATCTGGCTGGCCCCTCTGCTGAGTTTCATCATCATCATTAATGCCAAGGATTGAACCCAGGGCTTCGTGAATGTTAGGGTACTCTGCCCTACCCCTGAGTGACACATTTTTTTACTTTTTTGAGACAGAGTCTTACTAAGTTGACCAGGCTGACCTTGAACTTGAGTCATCCCATTTCATCCTTCCAAGTGTTAGAACGAATGACAGGCCTGTGCCTCCAAGCCTGGCACTCACTATTCACTCAGCTCGTCAAGATCCACAGAATCAGCCACTGTCTCAGCTCAGTAGCCCAGGCTGACCTTGAATTTGGAAGCTAAAATGGCAGGCATTAAAGCAACCACACTGGATGCCCAACACTGTGCTGAGCATTTTACAGGTGTTCATTTCCCCCTAACATTTACACTTTCCAGCTTAGAGATGGGGACACTGACGCCCAGAGGAGCTGGGGCATGGCCCCTTGCCACCCTGGCCTATGAACACTCACCTCAGCGCTGCGGCTCCTAGCCTCCATAGCTCGGCAGTGAGTCGCCTGGGCCTCAGGCTCCTGTTTCCTCTCCTCCTTCTGCTGTAGGACCAACTTCAGCTCCTCATGGAGCAGCTGCCGCTGAGCCTGGAGGTACAAGATGGAGCCTTGAGGCACGGGGGGATCGTGGGGTAGAGGTGAGGCTTGCTAGGGAAGTCAAAGCAAGAGTGGTACCAGGCAGACAAAGAATAAGGCCCCTTACCGCTTCCTGGGTGCTGGCCTTTTCTCCTGATGCTCGGAGCCCCACTTGAGGTGACACACAACTGTGAGCACGGACTTCACGCTTCCTTTGAGGTCTTGCTGCCTGACAAGGAGGGACAAAGGGCCATGGGGCACCAGACAGACCCAAGGAAGACAGAGAAGGAAGGGTATGTGGTACCAGCCAGCACTCACCTGAGGGTCAGCTCCAGCTCCCTGGGCCTCCTGGGTCTGGGTCTCTAGGAAGAACAACATACACAGTAGTATTATTTCCTAGGCCCCAGTGGCTTCCTGAGAGCTGACCCTGTTCCCGTTCTGGCAATTCTTTGTCCACAAGTGCCATATAGTTAGTTCTAGGCCAGTGGGGTACACAGCGAGTCCCTGTCTCAAAAGCCTGAATACAGAGCCAGGCCAGGTAGCCCAAACTTGAAATCCCACTGCATCTGATTTATTCCCTGCTATGGAATCAAAACCAGAGCTCTGGGATTCAAGAGTGGCGGGATTAAAGGTACACACCACCACCTCCTGGCTTGCTTGGCGCTTTCAGACAGTGTCTTCAGTAAATGTTAGCCTCAAATTCGAATTCTCTATGTAGCTGAAGATGACCTTGAACTCCCGATCTTCCATTTTAGCCTCCCAAATACTGGGTCACAAGCGTATGACACTGGTTTTAGTTTACCAGATACCTGCTTTACTTCTTTTTTTTTTTCCTGAAGCTGAGGGCCGAACCCAGGGCCTTGTGCTTGCTAGGCAAGCGCTCTACCACTGAGCTAAATCCCCAACCCCCCTGCCTTACTTCTGAAAATACGTCCTCTCAGAGATGCAAGGGAACTGGTACCCATGTGGGACACACAAGCCAAGAAGGCATAGAGCCGTCAGCCTCCAGTCTGGCTCTTCTGGGGACACGGAGGAGGGGACTGTTCCTGAGCTTGGCCCCCACCTGGCATGCCAGCCCGCCAACCCCTGCCACACGGGAAAAGGTCAGGCACATGCGGCACATTCCCTTACACAATGGCCCATCTGCTGTGCCAGTCACATTCTGCCCCTGCCCACCCACCCAGCCACCCACCGACGGCCACACAATGGCCCTTCATAGCTCACCACTGGGGCAGAGGAGTTCAGACGGTAGAGCACTTGCTTAGCCTGCACAAAGGCCCTGGGTTCCACTTCCCAGCACTACATAAACCAGGTTTGGTGGTTCATAAGTGTAATCCCAACCCTTGGCAAATAGAGAGAGGCAGGAAGATCAGATGTTCAAGGCCATCCTTAAGCTTCATAGGCCAGCTGTGTGAAACTGGGTATCAAAACAGCAGACTTAGCTTACAATTGGTTAGGCCGGACAAACCTAAAACACACACATGCGTGCGTACACACACACACACACACACACACACACACACACACACACACACTGTAACTGCTCCACCGGCTGCCCCCCACAGTGTCTCAGAACTCTGTGTCTAAACCCAGGCTTCCTTGTGAGCCCTCAGCTCCAGCCTGTAACTTGAAGACCTTCCCTAATGACGGCTTCCCGGTGAACCAGACCCTGGGCAGGCAACAACCTGGAATTCACCCTGAATATGCTAGCTGCAAAGGCAGAGATCAAGACTCAGAGAGAAGTTACCTGTTTAGGGTCACATGACTAGGATAAGGTGGGGTAAAGACCTGTGCCTTTGACCTCTACTTGAGTCCCAATTTGTGACAGACAGCAAGGCCCAAGCTGCAGAGCTGCAGGGGCAAGAACTGAGGTGGGCCAGAGGGGTCAAAGTGAACAAACTTCAAAGGGACCTTGTTCGTGCCAGGCCTGGCCTATGCAGCCTCATGGACCCTATTTACCGGCAGTAAAGGAAAGTGGGAGACAATGTCAGTCTGGGAGTGGCCGAAGACTCCTGTAATCAAATAGGATTATGGGTTAGAAGGCAGCCTGGGCTACATGAGACCGTGCCTCAAAAATACTAAAACATCACTAAAACATCAGGTGTGGGAGGCGGGAAGATTTATAGTTTATAGCCAGTCAGGGATACATAATGAGTTCTGGACCAGCCTGGGCTACAGCATGTGACCCTGTCTCAAAAAAAAAAAAGAAAGAAAGAAAGAAAGAAAGAAAGAAAGAAAGAAAGAAAGAAAGGAAGGAAGAAAGAAAGAGAAAAAGAAAATCCAATCCAAATGAGAGTCAATAAGGTCGGTGTAGTGGCAGATACCAAAGAGCGTGTTGTAGGCCACATTCTCCTTGCTCTGGGCCCAGGCAGTGAGGCTACACCTAGAACCTGACACAGGAAGTCTAGGCAGAGCAGGGGCAGCACAGTGCCCTCCCTCTTCATCTGTGCCCGGAACAGCTGCCCAGCCCAAGTTATATTTAGGCCACTGAGCCCTTCCTGAGCCATGTGCCCAGCTCCTGGGCAGGGGTGCAGGCAGCTTCCGTGGGAAATGCACCCTCCACAGGCAGGCTTTGTTCTCAGCCCTGCCCAGCCCCCTAGGTAAGGAAGTTGGGGACATGCTTCCTGGGAGTCCTGGTTTGTGTCACAGGAAGAGGGAATGGAGTCCTCCTGGTGACTGTGGCCAGGCAGAACTTTCTGGATGTCAACAGTTCATTTCTTGAGGCACCACCCTAACATGTGCCTGAAATTCTTCCAAACTTTACAAGGACCCTACGTCTTAAGCATTTACTACCATGTACTAATGTATAGAAATATAATAATGTCTTAGTCAGGGAGTAGTGGTGCACATCTTTAATCTCAGTGTTTGGGAGATAGAAGCAGGCAGATTTCTGGGTTCAAGGCCAGCCTGGTCTACAGAGTGAGTTCTAGGAAAGCCAGGGCTACATAGAGAAACCCTGTCTAAAAAAAAACCTATATGTATTCTATATATATATAATTTATCTT
>NW_004949213.1:646791-659377 GCF_000317375.1 Microtus ochrogaster | reverse complement strand
TGTGTGTGTGTGTGTGTGTGTATAAATAAAATGCTGGGTATTGAACTCAGGGCCCCATGGTTGCTGGCCAAGCATTCTACTATCTCTACCTCTGAGCCCTCTACTTTTCTTTGTTTTTTTGGGGGGGGGGGGTGGACGACACACAGGATCTCACATACCCAGGCTAGCCTCTGGTTCCCTAAGTAACCAAGGATGAGCTCGAACTTTTGATCCTTCTTCTCAGACCTCCCTGGTTCTGGGATTACATTCTCAACCACACCAGGTTTTGTGGGATGCTAGAGCTCGAGCCCTTGGCTTGGTGTATGCTAGTCCAGGCTGGCTTCAAACTCCCTAAGTAGCTGAGGATGACCTTGACCTCAACTACTCCACCAACTGATCTATGTTTTCCAACGTATTCCAGCCTTCTTTGTCCCTTTCATTTTGAGGCAGGGTCACACTAAGTTGCCCAGGCTATCCTTGAAGTATGACAGACCCACACCACCAGGCTTAGATCTATTTGTTCATTTTAACCCTTTGTTCATTCAAACCCTTAATGTGGTTAGGAGGCAAAAATTTGGCTCTCTTCTCCCAGGAGCTGCTGTCTACCCCATGTGTGATTCTGTCCACTTGGAGCTTCGACTTCCCCAAGCCACCTGTGATAGGCTACCGTCAACAGTGGAAGCTAGGCCTGGTGCCACTCATCCTGGCCCCTGGACACTGTCTAAGGCCATAGAATGAGGTTGGGAGGAGGAGGTGCCTAGGCAGTGTAGCCTGTGGTCTTACCTGCAATCCCAGCACTGGGAAACTAAGGTTGGGGGATTGTGAGTTCAAAGTCAGCCAGTCTTTCTTCAACGCGCGCACACACACACCCCTCACACAAATATACACCACACAGTGGGCTTGAGACTTTGAGCCAGCAGATATGTATATGGTATATTACCTTGTCTATGGTAAGTGCTCAGTTAATATAAACTAGTTTCTGGCAACAACCGAGAGTGCAGAGGGAGGGGGCTATACATCTGTTTCTCTGATTCAGTTATGTTTGTATATTTGAGACAGCGTCTCCTGTAGTTCAGGCTGGCTTCACACTCCCTAAGTAGCTGAGGATGACCTTGAACTTCTGGTCCTCCTGCCTCTTTCCACCTCTACGAGCTGGGATTACAGGTATAAACTACCATACCCAGACTTTGTACCACAGTGGCCCCTAAGTTCCTCCCACCCAACGGGGAACTTTAAATTGAGGCACCAACTTCAGCTTGAGCCCAGCCTCCCACCAATGGGATTGTGCTACTCTCCACCATCCACCTTCAAAGAACAAGAAACTTTTTCCCAGCAATTCACAGACTCCTCCATCCGAGCAAGGGGGCCTCTATCTGCCCATCTTACAGATGGCAAAGTGGAGACAAAGGTTGAAGTCTCTCACCTGAAGCTGCCCAGCAGGTGTAGTTGTGCACACCCAGGACTCATGAGATTAAAATAAGAGGGTTGCTGGAAGTCCAAGGCCGGCCTGAGTTAAATAGAAAGATCCTGAGATCGCATCCCCAAAACAAAGGAAGGAAGGGCTAGCTGGCAGAGCCTTGCCTAGCGTGTGGCCCTGCAATCCATCTCCAGCAACACACACACTCACATGGTGGCGCATGCCTGTGGTCCCAGCACTTAGGAGCTGCAAACAGGAGGCCCAGAAGTTCAAACGTACACTCAGCTATATAAATTGGAGGCCAGCCTGGGCTACATAAGCTCAAAGAGCACTCTACCACCCCATAGAAGAAGTTAGGATTTGAACCCAGAACCTGGTTCCAAAGCCCATGAATTTAACTCTTCTGTGACTCTCCCTTCCCAGCCCCCACCCTCCACCCCCCACGGCTGTGTTCCTAGGGCTCCTGAGCCTGGCTAGCTGACCATTTCTTACCGTTGAGCCTCCAGACACCTGCAGAGCTCCTGGTCCGACTGGTCAGCCCCAGCCTTGGGCTGGAAGGGAAAAGGAATGGGAAGGGGGAGGAAGGGAGGGGCCTTGGCCATTGGCTGCCTTGCTGTTATGTCATCAAAGGGTGGGTGGTGGGGAAACAAACATCCCCTTCTCTGAACTATATCCATCTGCAAGGGGTGGGGATATGAAAACACCAATCTCTCCTTTGCCAGAGCCCAGACCTCCACCCCAGTTCTGGTTCAAGAATTTGCATACCACCCCCACTAGAAGACTCAGTACCCCACTCGACCATCTCAGGCCCCAGGCCTCAGGCCTAGCCCTCATAATCCCTGAAACTCTCAAGACAACTTCCTAAATCCCTGATAATGTGAAGTCCAACCACAGCTCAGGCACTCTGGCTACACAGGGCATCGCTGGGTTTCGATGTCTTCTTTGAAATCGGGGTAGTAAGAATGCTTGCCTTGTCATGGAGTCAAATGGGTTTTAAGACCTAAACTGGGGACCAGTGAGATGGCTCAGCAGATGGAGGTCCTGACTATTAACACCAAGGACCTGAATTCAGTTCCTGGGATCACCTAATGGGAAGCAAGAACCGAGTCATGCAAATTGTCCCCTGACTGCCACACACACAAAGGCAATTCTTACGACACATGCACACACAAATAAACTTAGTTGAAAAAAAATTGGGGCCTAGAGAGATGGCTCAGTGGATAAGAGCACTGGCTGTTCTTCCAGAGGACCCAGGTTCAATTCCCAGAAACCACATAACGGCTCATAACTGTAACTCCAGTTCCAGGGAATCTGACAGCCTCTAACAGAATATACACAGGCAAAACACCAGTGTACATTAAATAAATAATAAATCTTTTAAAAAGATTAAAAGCTAAGGAAAAGACTGGAGAGAGGGCTCAGCAGTTCAGATTATCTGCTGTTTTTCCAGAGGACTCAAGTGTGGTTCCTATCCCCACCTCGGGTGGCTCACACCTGCTAGTTACTTCAGGTCCAGTGTATCCAACACCTCTGGTCTTGTCGGCCATTTATCTGCACTCTCGTATCCATGTGTAGACACTCTTACACAGAATTAAACAAATGCTTAAAAATAGCCAGGCAGTGGGGGTGCTCACCTTTAATCCCAGCACTCAGGAGGCACAGGCAAGTGGATCTCTGTGAGTTCAAAGCCAGCCTGGTCTATAGAGTGAGTTCTAGGTCAGCCAGAGCTACATTGTGACCCTAAAACATTCACAAAAGTAAATAAATAAATGGCAAGAAGGATAAATAACTTTTGTTGTTGTTGTTACTTTTCGAGGGAAGCCTTGGCTACCTACTGAGTTTGAGGCCAGGCTCATGAGAGAATGTCTCACAAATCGCAAATAGCAACAGCAACAGCCGTGAGAGGACTAGATAGGCCTCACTTGGGGAGGAAGGTGGGGGGCTTTGAACCTGTTACCATACGCTGGGCCTAGTAGAACTCCGGGTTATTGTTTAATGAAATCACTGCTTAGGGCGACACTTGTTATACCCCAAGTTATATGCCGGGCCCAGTGCTTTCTTTGCCTCTGCCTCGGGGTGGGCCATGGTGTTCAGTTTGTAGCTACCAAGAAGGAGGCGATGCAGCTGACCTCAGCTCAGACCTCTGGCCCTCCACTCACAGATAAGACTAGAAGAGGGACAGTAACGTTCACAAGATCACACAACAACAACAACTGTATCACACACTTAACGCCAGTTCTGCCCAGCTCTCAAATCAATGCCTCAAAGCCTTACCCCCACTCCACTGACCCCTGGCCCAGCCCCCAGCCTGCCCTGACTCACCATACCCTGGGGCACGGCAGAGGAAACACAGGTACCCCCACATGCCTCTGTCACCCACAAGGTCGCTGTCCCAGATGCTCTCAGCTCTCTGAGCTATGGCCTAGAGCTGGGGCCAGGCTGAGGCTGGGGGATTACCCCCAAAGCTATAGTCAGCAGCTTCTGCCCCATTGTCCATCCAGGTCCCAGGGCTGCACCCTGGCCCCTCACACTGACTTGGGTGATCTCTCTGTGGACCCTCCTGTCACCCCATATGGAGGGGTCTGGGCCTATGCTGAGGGTATGGGGCCAGAAACAGGGTGTCAGGATCCTAGCATGCTGGGGCCACCCCCTTTCTCTGTGAAATGCCCCCTGCCCACTCGGAGCCACCAGGGGAGGCTGGAATGTGCTGAGCTCTGGGAAATGCCTCCAGCTCTGGCAGGCACCAAGCAACAGGGTGTGGCCAGAATCTAGCCAGGCACCATCCTCGAAACTAGGGGGGTGGCTGCTGATGAGCGTAGACCCTCACCCAATGGTACCCTCTCTTTTATGTAGTAATAGAAACACCCAGATATCCATTTGTTCATGTATTCATGCCAGAAGCGTTCCCAGTGGCAGATGTGGCAGCAGATACCTACAATCCCAGCACGTAGGAAGTGAAGAGAAGAAGATATGGCGTTCAAGATCACCCTGAGCTATAGTCTGAGTTTGAGGCCAGCCTGGTCTACACAGAGAGAGTTCCAGGACAGGCTCCAAAAGCTACAAAAACAAAACAAAACAAAACAAAACCCTGTCTCAGGAAAACAAAAACAAAAACAAACAAACAAACAAAACCCCTTCAGTCAGCTGTCATTTTTGTTGTTGGTTTGTTTTTTGAGATAGGGTCTCTATTAGCTTAGGCTCTCCTACTATTTTCTATATAGCCCAGGCTAGCCTCAAGACCACAGCAGTCCTCCTGCTTCCGCCTCCAATATGGAAATTTGGACTAGTCATGAGCCACCACCTCCAGGTTTCTAACCTGCTTCTGAGTGAGGGGTTTGCTCTGCAGCCCAGGCTGGCTTTGACCTTGTGACCCTTCTGTCTCAGCCTCCTGGGAGTCCGGGGATTACTGTGCTTGTAGCGTGTGCCCATCTTTCCTACATGGTCTTACTCCCTTTCCTGGCTTGCTGTGACTTATGAATGATGTCTCTTAGTGTCTAGGTCTTGGTCCTTCGTGTCTGTCCTTACTCTGTGTGTATTTCCTCTTTCTTGTCTTTCCACCTCCGTCTCTATGTCTTCCTCTCTCTCTGTTTTGTTTTCTCTAACCCAAGAGGTGTGGTCATGGGAAGCTGAGTTTATGGGGGTGGCACCAGCCCAAGCCACCTCCGTAAACACAGGACATCCTGTGGGACGGAAGGGGATGTAGAGAGGTAGATGTGGCCCTCCTGGGACCACCCTCTCCTGACCCAGGGACACTAATGTCTCCCTCGCTCCACACATCAGGTCCTTCCCTCCTCTCTAACTCTCTTTAGGGTCCAGTCCCAGGGACCCAATGCCTTTACCTTGGTGTTCACAGCCTCTTACACACATAGTGTCCCTCCGTGGGCTTGTCACCAACCCTTTGTCACTTTTCTCTCCCTATGGGTATTCCATTCCTCCCTAATGCCCAGATTTTCCTGGTATTTTCACAGTAAAGTTGCTGCTTGGGCCTGTGTGCCCTGGCCCCTGCCTCCCTCTCGTCCGAGTCTCATCATTGAATTTACAGCTTTTCTTTCTCATTTTAGCCAAATTCAGTGGCTTGGAGACCCCTGAAAACATAAGGTCCATCATTTCTCAGCCCTTAGAAATGCTGTTCCCTTCTTCTCTCTAGAGCAACAACCCTCTAACTATTCCAACTTTCAGAGAACTGGTTGACTCAAAAAAATTAGGTCACTCAGCCCCAGTGTGGTGAAGTTGGGGTTTAAACCCAGGTAGAAGCCAGGTCTTTGTGATCCAGGCCTGTAATCCCAACCAGTTAAGACCTAGGGGGCAGGACGATCAAAAGTTCAAGGGCAGCCTAGACTACAAACCAAAAGGTAAAGCCGGGGTGTGGTGGCACACACCTTTAATCTCAGCACTCAGGGGGCGGAGACTGGCCGATCCCTGAGTTAGAAGTCATCCTGCTCTACCTAGTGAGTTCCAGAATAGCCGGGGCTATAGAGAGACCCTGTCTCAAAAAGGGGGAGGTGGGTCATGAGAGGCTGGGAGTTTGACTCAGTGGTAAAGTGCTTATGTAGCAGGCATGGAGCCCTAGGTTAATCCCCACCACCACAACAAACAAACAAGCAGATAAACAGGCCCAAGTGTCCCAACTTCTGAGCACCTCTTTTATTCCCCCGTGCTTCGCTTGACGCTTGTCCCTTCGACAGTTTCTGTGAGCATCATTACATTTTCCCTAGTGACCGATGCTCCTCGTCCCCAGTGCCTTTTAGAGCTGTGCGTGCTGTGCCTCTGCTGCGTTTTTTAAGGGGCAGGTCCCAGACACTGTGCATTTCCATCTCTGCAGATGAAGGTCAAGTGCCTGGAGGAAAGGGCTCGAGGTCTGTACCTTCCTGCTGGAGCCTTAATGACGCATTTGTATCCTAGGTCCTGTCCCTTTCTCCTCACAGCTGACCTCAGGATACTTCTGTAGACTCTCGGGTCCAGCTGATGCTCAGTTTCTACTCAGAAGGACACGCCTCCCCAGCCAGCAGATTCCAGGGCCCACTGCATTCCAAGCAAAGCGCCAGCCTTGAGTGACCGGCACTGTGACTACTTTTCACACAGCCTTTGTGTATGCAGGCTGACACCCCCAGGGCAGCTCCCTTCCACAGGCATTCACCAACACAAATTGTCCACAACCACCTTATCCTCTCTCCTTCTTAACTTCCGTAGTTATGAACACCTACCGAGTACACAACCCTGTGTGAAAGTACATTTGAGCCTGGAGGCTGAGGAAGGGGCTTGAAGGGGGGTTCAATGTCTGTGTAGACTGTATTATGAACACCCTGTCTCAAAAGACAGCCAGGCACATGCTTTTAAACTCAACACTCAGGAGGCTGTTGGATTCCTGTGAGTTCAAGATCATCCTGGTATACGTAGACGTAGGGAGTTTCAGGACAGTCAGGACTACTCAAGAAATAAATATGAACAAATAAATAAATAAACAAACAGGCCGGCCTAGGCTACACGGTAAGTTTAAGTGGGCCAGGCTGCTGGCACACACAGTGAAAACCTATCTTAGAAACCACAGTTGCACGTTCCTGAAACCCCAGCTTCTAAGAAGGGAAGAACAGAACAGAAGGACCAGGAGTTCAAGGCCAGCCTTCGTGATAGAGTGAGCTAGAGGCCATCTAGACTCCTTGAGTGTCGTCTAAAAAAAAGAGCGGGAGACCCACACCAGACTGATCACTGTTACATCGTAGCTCTCCTAACTAGGCGCAAGGGGGAGCAACAGAGCTCAGCCTCAGCGCCGAAGGCTCGGCCAGGGGCCGTCGATGTCCTATGGTATAGGCATGGAGTCTCCAGGGTTTGGGTTCGGGAGGTTAGAGGATCCTTAATCTGGCAGCAGCTCCCTGCAGCCGTGTCCACCCGCTGCTCTTGGTGGCCCGCCTCAGTCTCTTCCAGAAATGGGCACAGCTTCCTCCACTCCTCCAGGAAGCCAAGCTCCGCCCGCCCCTTCCCGGCCCCTGGGGCTGCTTGCAGCTCCCGCCTCTCCAGCTCCACCCCCGCCTCCGTCTTGAAGCTTCCGGCCCCTGGGGAGGCAGGAGTGGCCCTCTGGTGTCACTGTCCCCGGATCCAGGACCCATTCCTGCCCTTTGGGTGGCAGTCCAGTCCCCGGCTCCTCCCTCCCTGCCCTCCCCACCATCCTTCCGCTCCCCGGGCCCTGCCCTGCCCTGCCCCCACGGCCGCCAGGAAGGACGCAGCCCGGGTCCCGTGCCAGGGCTGTGAGTGTGCGGCCCCTCCCAGCCCGGCCAGGAATGCAGCTGGACCGCGGGGGCGGCCGCAGACACACGGCTCCGTCCAGGCCCAGTGCTATGCTCAAGCAGGCAGGTGGCCCCGGCTTGCCCGGCCCAGGCTTGCTGCTAGAAGGAAAGCCAGCTGCCTGCGCCTGAAGGTCCTGCCTGCTCTCCACTAAGCTTAGTGGCTTTATTTTGGGAGACCTCCTGAAAGTTCCTGCCCTTTGCGCAAAGATTCTTCATGCCGGACGTGCATTTTATTCCACTGTAATTGTGGGGATGTCACGGGATTATGAGTTTGATGTTATTTCATACTTGATCGGTACAGATGCAAAGAAGGACACAGACTTGATGTTTCCCCAAAGTTGGTTTTAATTTCAAAAAATTATGAGGTCTCTTTCCACACTGGGGATAATGGGATGGGATAGCCCAGACTATGATCCCAGGGGATCAATCCAACCCGCGGCCTGGCCCAAACACATTGCAGTCACCAGGTCCTGTCACTCCACCACTGGGGGCTTATTTCCGACTCCCTCACTGGCCAAGACAAATGGATGAATGTGAAGTTGCCCAGGACTCAGGACTGTCTCTCCAAAGTGACCCTGGCCCTCCCATGCAAAGGAAAGCCACCCGTGTCATGCCAAGGTGGATTGGTCTAACCATCAGGCTCAACTCAGATGCCAGCCAACCATCTCTGGGTCTAGCAGTCAGCGCCCAGGCCCCGGAGGCCTTTCTAGTGCCTGTGTACCCACTAGTACGTCCATGAGGTAGTCCAGTTCAGCCTCGTCCAACTCTGGAGTTTCCTCCTTGGCTGGACCATTCTCAGGGCCAGGTTTGAGACCCTCAGAGGCTGGTAACCAAAGTTCACTATCATACATGGAGGTATCAATGTCCTCAAATAAGCCCTCCAGTCCATCGTCCAGCAGACAGCCAGTGGCTGGCCCTAAGAGGTCCAAGGCACCCAGGTTGGGTGGGACACCTCCAATGGAGCGGCCTGGGGGACCCTCATCTGCTTGGGGTTGGGGAACCTGGTTCAGGTCCTCAATGTGGTTGAGATCTTCCAGGAGGCTGGCCATGGAGGCTGAGAGGCCAGCGTCCGAGCTAGCCAGAAGGCTGTCTGCCACGGAGGGGGCTGTGGGTGGCATGGGCACAGGTGGCAAGGGAGCTGTAGGTTCCATGGATGCCTGGATCCGCCGCAGTGTGTTCACGACCAGCACCAGGTGCCGGAGGTCTGGCTCACTCTGGCGCAGGCTATGATGGAGCTTGAGCACAGAGAGGTCGAACAGAGAGCTGGAGGCCACGGCAGGAGGGGTCTGTGCCACTGCTGGGTGGCTTTGGTCCAACCACCATGAGTCCACCGAGAGGGCTTCTTCCTTCTCCTCCTCCTCCCGCTTGCGCTTTAGACCCTTGCTCAGCATCGTCTGCAGGGAGGAAGGAGCCATTCAGTTATGGAAAGACAATATTCAGCTCATACCCATCTCTGACCACTACTGTCAGTCAGTGTGAGCTTGACAAGTCAACTACCCTCCCGGTCTAGGTTTTCTAAGCAAATTCTTATTTTTTCTTCTTTCTTTCTGGTTTATTTATTTTTTTGGTTTTTTTAGAGCCTGTCCTGGAACTAGCTCTTGTAGACCAGGCTGGCCTCGAACTCACAGAGATCCGCCTGCCTCTGCCTCCCAAGTGCTGGGATTAAAGATGTGCGCCAGCAAATTCTTATTTTTAACAGGACAGGGTCTCATGTAACTCAGTTGGCCTCAAACTTGCTATATAGCCAACTTAGAATCTTCCCTTCCCCACCTCGTCAGTGCTAGGATTACAGGCATGCCACCATACTTATTATACTGGATGTTGGGGATGGAACGCAGGGCTTCCTGCCTATAGAGCAAACATTCTACCAGTTGAGCCCCCTCAGTGAACTTCTAAGATATGGATAGCATTTACATTATAAGTTGCTAAACAGATTAGAAGAACAAAACGCCCTTGCAACATAGTCATTAGTACTTTCAAATTTTACTTTTATTTTAAATTTTGTGTTTGTGTGTGTGCACAAGAGTAGAGATGCCGCCGGGCGGTGGTGGCACACGCCTTTAATCCCAGCACTCGGGAGGCAGAGGCAGGCGGATCTCTGTGAGTTCGAGACCAGCCTGGTCTACAAGAGCTAGTTCCAGGACAGGCTCCAAAACCACAGAGAGACCCTGTCTCGAAAAAACAAAACAAAACAAAAAAAAAACAAAACAAAAAAAAGAGTAGAGATGCCAAAGATGGAGTCCCTGGAGCTGGAATTACAACAATTACAAGCCATAGATATGGATGCTGGGAACCTAACTTGGATACTCTATAGGAATAGCAAGCTCTTAACCTTTATAATTAGTATTTATTTGTAAATATTTTTTGGTTTTTCTCTTTTTGTTTTTATCTTTTTGAGACAGGGTTACTCTATGAAACAGTTCTGGCTGTCTTGGAACTTGCTCTGTAGACCAGGCTGGCCTCAGACTCAAGAGATCTGCCTGTCTCTGCCTCCTGCGTGTTGAGACTAAAGGCATGCACCAACACACCCAGCTGGTTTTGCTCTTTTGATACAGGGCCTCACTCTGTAGTCCAGAGGTTGGCTATCCTCCTGCCCCAATCTCCCAAGAGTTAGGATTACAGGTATGTGCCACCTCTTGATTGCAAATGCAGCCTTCTTTCATAGTTCAATCATATAATATCGTCTTTGCATCAAACACTAAATAGTCAAATACAGGAAAGGTACAGATAGTGGTAGGAAGATGCCATCCTGAAGGTAATCAGGGCAGTTTTGTAAAGATGATATAGGAGCCAGCCCTGATGTATGCAGTTTAGGATATGGAGAACCAGGGCTAGGCATTCCCGGAAGAGCCAATGGAAGACCAAGACAGGCAAAACACACACACACACTCACACGGAGGTAGGAGTCCCGGTGGGGGTGGGGAGCAGGCAGAAGGAAGCGCGGGCAAAAAAGTAGGAGGCTTGGATTTTCAGAGTGACAGGACAGAGTCACGGAGGGAGGACCTAGGCAGGGGGATGCGCGATGTTAGCTGTTGCCTGGGGGAGGATTGGAGGTGGGGCGGCGTCAGGGGTAAAGGTTTGGAGATAGAAGTGGGCCTGAACTGCCGCTTTCGGAGGCTGCTGCACTAGCCAGGATGCTGACGGCTTGAGTTTAGAGCCTAAGCTGTTAATAGTCACGCAAGGAAGTGGCGGATCCTGAACTTATTGGAGAGGGAGAGTCGAAGGGCCGCGGGAGTCAGTCATTGACAGAAGTTTTGAAAATCGATACTTTCTTCATGGTGAGAAGCCTAGAGTTTGGGAGCCCTAGTCTAATCTACTGGGGTCACCAAGGTTGTAGGGGCTCAGTCCTGGGGGCGCTGCCTAGACCTGGCATAACACTAAAAATCAAGTCTTTGCCCTTTTCGCTTAAAGACCCGGGAGCAAGTAACCACAGGAATTCAGCCCCCACCCCGACTCCGCCCCCGAGTCCAGGCGCCCCCTAGCGGTACCCCGGCCTGGGTTCCCCCGGGGACTCCGGACCCTCAGACCCGGGATCCTCTCCACTCCTCAGCGTCTCGCCTATGCTTCCCCTGCCCTTGCGAGCCGCGACCCCCGCGGGCCGCTCAGCGCTCAGGGTCTCCCCTCGCTTCCGGAAGGCAGCGGAGGCGGCTCCTCCCGGAGCGGCGGCGGCGGGGGCGGGTGAGTCACGCAGCCGGAGCCAGAGAGCCGGCGCCTCCGCCCCCTTCTCGGGCTCCAGCGTGATTCACCCAGCCCGGCCCGGACGGGCGTCACGTACAGGCCCCGGGCGCCTCGATCCCGGACAGCCCCGGCGACCATCTCCCTAACCGGGGGCTCGAACACGCTAAAGAACCCGGTAGCCGGTACCCCCGTCTCTCCCCACCAGGCCCCCTCATTTACATACCCAGATCACTCGCGACCAATCAGAACGAAGAGGGAGCCACACGCAGCCAATCAGGAAGCGGCAGCCGCAGCATCGTTTGCTCGCTCTGCTCCGGCAACCGACACCTGGGACGGTAGACGCAGTTCTGACTCCGGCGCACGACTCCAGACACTCCACAATCCCTAGATCCCGCCCACTCGCGTGGCGGCCCCGCCTTCCTGCTCAGCGATCGGCTCTCGTTGGGGACGGTGGGCGGAGCCTGAACGGGGCCGGTCCAAAAGGAGGGGGGAGGCTGTCTTTAAGGCGCATGCCCGGGAGCACTCCCTAAATAAAGGGATTGACGGTGTAGCTGTTTTCCCTCTGTGGAGGTGACAGGTAGGGGCTTTATACGATTTAAGGTTCAGGCCGGTCACTTCATGTGTGATCTTGGAAAAATAGATGGAAGAGGAACACATTCGTTAAATCGACTTTCCTTCCTCTTGAGAGTTACAAAATTGAATGTTGTCTCCGTAGGAGCACTAAACCAGAATCAGCTACGGTGGGACAGCTGGACTCCGCTATAATTAAAGAGGGGAATAAGGTGGGGACGGAATGACATAAGGGTCACATCCTGGACATCAGTTCCGGAGTAGCTGTGTGACTTTGGGCAACAGTTTAAATCCCTCAAAATCTGTTTCCTGCGGGGTGTGGTTGCTCACACCCATAATCCCAGCACGGGAAGACTGAATGGAAGCAGGGACATTGCTTTAAGTTTGAGGTCAGACTGGTCTACATAGTGAGTTCCAGGCCAGCCTGGACTTCAGAGTGAGACCCTGTCTCAAAAAAGAAAAGGCAACGTTTTTTGTTGGTTTGTTTTTTGAGACAGTTTCACTAAATTGCCCAAGTTAGGCTGGAAAACAGCCATCATCCTTCCTCAGCCTCTCAAGTAACTGGAATTACGGGCTTCTACCTCCAGCTCCCAGATCCAGTTAGTAGTCTGCTTGTTGGTTTCTTGTAAGGTTTTTTGTTTGTTTTGTGTGTGTGTGTGTG